>NC_135316.1:43899138-44201138 GCF_048772815.1 Callospermophilus lateralis | reverse complement strand
GACCCCTTGGTTTCTGGAGTTACTGAGACAGGGACAGCTAGAATTGGCAAATAGAGCATGACTTTTGATCTAAATAAGTTGACTTTGAATCATCCAAGTAAAAATATGAAGTAGGCAATTGATTCCACGAATCCAGAGCTAGAGAGGATTGCAAAATTGGTATGTTCGTCATCTTTCCATCACTGACAAAAATACCTAAGACAAAAAAACCTAAAAGGAAGGAAAGGGTTACTTTGGCTCCGAGCTTCAGAGGTTTCAGTCCCTGGTCAGTGGCTCCATCGATTTTGAGCCTGTGGCTAGGGATCTCATGCAGAGCAAAGCTGCTCACCTTATGGTGGCAGAGAGGTAAAAAGAGAGGGAGGGACCAGATAGCCCTGTCAAGGACATGCTCCCAGGACCTAACTCCTCCAAGTAGACCCCATCTCCTTAGGGCCCCATCACTTCCCAACAGTGCCCTCAGCTGGTGACCACACCCTCAACACGTGGCCACTGGAAGATATTTAAAATCCAAACCTTAATAGGTGGAATATATCATCAAATGCCGCTGAGAAGCCAATTGGGATCGACTCAAAAGGTCCATATTTAGAAGTATGGAGGTTAATGTTGACATTATAAGTAGCTTTTTTTCAATAAGTGATGGGGACTTCAACTAAACTGGAAAACTCTGACTATGGAATGGGGAGGGTGATGGCCTGGTAACAAGTGTAGACAGCCCTTTCCAGGACCCAGGCAGAGAAGCAAAGTACAAGAGTGAGGGGCAGATTTAGGACAGAGGGAGGATTTCTGGCTTTTGTTTTAATGGAGTGTTTCAAAAACTGTGGAGAAAGACCTATTTGAAATGATGATGTTGTCTATGGCCACACCACCCTGAACGCGCCCAATCTCGTCTGAAATGATGATGTTGAGTATGCAAGATGGAAAGCATAATCAATAACTTGAGATTTCTAAATAGGCAGTTAAATGAAATGGCCTTAAGGGGAATAGGGAAAGACCTGTATCATGGCCAAAGAGGAGGAGGATGGGGTGGGTCCAGATGCAGGCTTCTAGCATATTAGCCACCTCTTGCTCATTATTTCCAATCTGCTTGATGTCACTGACATAATAGACCAGCGTGAAGTTCCCTGGACTCCCTTGACCAGACCACTTCATACTCACCATGAGAAGAGACTGAGTTAACCCAGCCTTAGGTAGAAAAAAACCTATTGGTGAATATTTAAATGTTGCGTGTTACAATGAACTGTCTCTGGCTCTCTTTCCTTATAAATCATTAAGAAATGCATTCACCGTGCCCCAGTAGTGTATAGCTGAGGCTATATACATCTGCTCTGGCAACAACAAAAACATCCGGAACAACAGCAGTAATTGGGGTTACTATGTGGTTGAACCACAGTTATTCTTCGGGATTCTTCAGTCTCTGAAGGTTCCAGACTTAGGAAAATATCAGGAAGTGAGGAAATGATAGGGACAACTGTCCCACTAATCTCTTCCACACCCTCACTACATCCTTTCCTGGGAAAGAGTGCACTCACAGGCATGGGCAGCATTTACGAGATTTTTGTTGGATTTCTTCACTATATTAACTCTTCCTCCAAAATCCGAAGACCCAGTAACAACTACCAAGCACATCCATTTCATTACACTTTCAAGAGATACAGTGAGCAGATACTTGGACTTAGTAGTCCCATTGGAAACTGGGTTTTAGTAAGAACTTCGTAAGTTTTATAAACCACCATGGTAGCAGGGAGCCATGATGATGTTTTGGTTTCCTAAGTATCAAATTCAATTCCAATGGTGTCCAATGGTTTTTGAAATGTTTGGATGCTTTTCTCTCTTTAAGGAAGAGTCTTCTTAGTAAATGACTGGGAAATCATTGTAATATACAATTGCAGAGAGTTGGTATGACTTGCCTCCTAGGAATGAGGCCACCTCTCCATCAATGATTTCCAGATCTGAAAATTGGCTCTGGTCTAGGAACTGAGCAGAGACAGTGAGTTTTAACTAAAATGACCGTCTCCACCCTCCTACTCCTCCTTTGTGACTTCTGATGTTACAGAAAGCACATCTGTGGCACGACACCATATTCTACTAACCCTTCTCCACAACTTCTTAAAATGTTCCTAAGATTTCTTTAAAATGCCAAACATACATTTATCACATGATTTAACTATTACACTCTAAAGTATTTGTGCAAAAGAAATAAAAGTACAAGTTCAAAACAAAACTTGTACATGAATGTTCATAACAGCTTTGTTTGCAATAACCAAAAAATGGAAAAAAAAAAAACAAGAAGTCCATCATCTGGCTAAGAGAAACAGCATTATAGCATATTCAACAATAAAAGGGTATATTAATTTCTGAAATAAATTAAAACATGAAACACTATGAAAAACATCTCAAAAACATTATGTAAAATGAAACCAGTCAAGCACATAGGATGATAAATGCTATGATTTTATTTACATAAATTCTGGAAAAGGCAAAATTATTGTTGCAGAAAGATCTGTAATCACCTGGGGTTGGGGATTACAAAAAGAGGATTTATTTGTTTCAGATAAAGATTACACCGGTATGTCAATGTAGAATGGACTGGACAAGAGCCATGGAGGAGGCTAGAAGATCTTATATTCTACAGGAATATTTCCATGAAGAATGCTGAAATGAAAAAGAAGTAGGAAAAAAAATCTATATGGGAGTTCATAGAACAAGAAATTGGGGACTGGCTGGATTTGGAGTATAAATGATATAATAAAGATGGCCCCCAAGGAATTATGGCCTCAATTATATTAATACTGAACAAAATCATTATTGGGGTTTGTGGAGTGCTGATTCTGCATGAACCCAGTTATAGGGAAAACTCAGTAAGAAACCAAACAATTATAACCTCTATCCTCAAGGAGTTTATATTATTTGGGGAAAGATAATAAACACATAAACATATAAGATTTGTTTTTAAAATAATTCATTATAGATAAAAGATGATGGCTTCGTAGAGAGTATTTCTCCCACTAGAATGCTAGACATCAAATTATAAGCAGTCATAGAATCAGCAGGAAATTTAAAAAGTTTATTGAGCATTGAGCACAACCAAAAAAGGAACACATAGAAAGTAGCAGTTTAAAAGGAAGATAGAAGTGTGTTAATTGGCAGAAAGAAGGAAAGAAATTGGAAACAGAGCTCTTGAAGACATGAGATAAAGGAAATAATTAATGGACAAAGTCCTGCAATAGAAATGGGATCGTGAGCATAGGATAAATCATTAATCTGCAGAAGGAAAATGGACCTTCTTTCTTCATTATAAGAATTAAGAATTTATAAGAGTAAAGAATAAGATGAGAGTTGAAAAAAAACAAAGAAAATGTAAGGTGGCAAATACACAGAAGGATGAGAAAAGTGTTAAACTTTTTTTCAAAAGCTGTCACTAACTCTGGAGAAGATGAAAGAAAGGGGTTGTTGATTGTTTTCCAGGTCTAATAAGAGAGGGAAAAAATTTGGAATGACAGTTATGAGGATTTTGACTATAAATACAGCATTCGATCAACAGAATTTGCTGAGGATCCACCACCAAAGGTTTTTAGAGCACCTAATCTACATGACTTTCTCCAACAAATCTAGAGCAGAAAATTGAGACTGTAGACTAAAATTAATTAATGAATTGGGAAAATAGTGTGGTAGGTCAAGGACAGTAGGACTTAAAAGTGTTATTGAAATGGATGGTCAAAGATAGGCAGGGAGAAAATTAAAATCTTGAAGAGAAAATCAGGAATAGTCCATGATAAAATGACAGGCGGATGCAGCAGAAGGCCACTGGGAAGCTGGCAGAGAGAAGATTGTAGGCAGAAAGGAAAAGAAGCTGGGATACAGGGTTACAGAAGTTCCTAGAAATCATGCCGTCAGAATGAGGTGTTAGGTCTTAATTAAAAGTATTGTGCGCAGGAAGAGATTTTTAAAAAAATCTTCTTTTCAAGTTTCAACCTACCATTTATTTACAGTTCTCTATGTGAAATCCTAAAGTGCTAATTAAAGCCTTTATAAACATTTGCACACAGCAATTTCACTGTTCTTTGAGGAAATATGGAGAAGCACTTCATCTTTCATACACTATTTTTGCAAGTGATTGTTATCAATGTAAAATTATAAAAAAAGAAACCTCAGATGTCTTCTCTGTGCTGCTGGCAACAGTCTCTTTTGGGCCAGGAAAGGATGATGTGATTGGATAATCAACTAGAACATTCCTAAATGTGCCTCATGCTATATTTATGATGATTGAATTAAATTCCTTCACCCTAGGGTTTGGTGATCCACTTGGGGAACAAACAAAGACTAAAGAAATCGAAAAGAACATTTTCGCCTAATGTTCTGCTTCTCAGTAGAGAAAATGAATTTTTAAGAGCGATATTATTTTGACTGGAAGAAACAAAACTCTGACAAGGCAGCAGGTGGTTATCATTTTGAAAGAGAAAAATAAACACAGACTCTGATACCTTCAAGTTCAAAGTGTTTTTTTTTTTTGAATTTAGTCCAACTGAGTATCAATGTCTCTTGAGCATTAATGTCCATGGGCAAGCTCTGAAATGCAAATGCAGTGATTTGACTTCATCATTGGGGATTGCAGAATCAAAGTCCTGAATTACAGCATGAGAAACAAAATATCTTACCCTGCTTTGCCCTATAAAAGATACACTTCTGAAAGCAGCATCCATCCAGGGAACAGCCAATGGAAATATTGCAATGATAATAGAGCCAAAACATTGAGTTTGATTCATTCTCTGAGAGCAGAGAATGAATCTGAACAGCACAATCACTACTCGGCTGTGTACTTTGAATAAACCTCTCTGTTTTAGATGAGCTACAGGTATTAAACTGATTACATGGCTTAGTCCAAGTTAGTCCTTGATTTATAGAATACCAAACTGATCCCATTGTTGGGTCTATTTTCTCTGCATCTCTTTAGACATGATATTTGTTTCACTTAGTTTCTTCTACAATCGAAGTTTTGTTCTCTCCCTTTCTGGAACACAGAGAGGAAATTCCTCTTCTTAATGTGACTTGGAAGTTCTACATGTCCTTGATGATCTGCTTTGATGGTATGAAGTGGAAACAGATGGACAAAGGCCTCAAAATTGAACAACACCAGAGGACATGGTTCTTGCAGGACACTATGCAGACAGAGCACAGGGTAACTCATTCACATTGTGTTCCTAATGCCCTACATGGTGGTCCCATGGAGAACAGATAACAAATGAGTCCTTCAATTAATTATGCATGATCAAATATTTGCCTGAACAACAGGTGACCATTCATCATGTAAAGGAGGTTAAGATGATATCAACTTTTGCCCATTATTCTTTTAACCCTATGAGAAAAATAACATCATTATTATCATTATTATAGTTTTCATTTTGTACATGAGAACTGAGGCTAAGACAGATTGTGCACTTTGCTTGTGATCACAAAGCTATAAGTGACAGAGTTGAGATGTGAAACCAGACAGTCTACTTTCAGCATCTAGGTTTTCCTACTCATTAAATAGAGACTCTGGTTTGTTGGTCTATTGGTTTTCTCTCTAAAGGAAAACAACAACAACACAAAACTTTAGAGTTCAGGAATTATGAAAGAAAAGAAAAATTTGGCATAGTACTTGATTTATTGGCCAGGTTTGGTTTCTCAAAAACCAACAGCAGATATATTTTCTAGTAACTTTTTAAAATGTAAGACAAAACAAATTGAGAGTGACATCAGAGAGAGAAAATTTAATTATTCCTTCCCTCTTAATACGATACCATCAAACCAGTACAAATAAATAAATAAACAACAAAAGAGGGTTTCTATACAGGGAATTACCACAACCTACTTTTCATGTGTTTCTATCTCTTTTCCCTAAATGAAATTTAGTTAAAGCAAAAATGTGGGTTTCATTGTACCATAGTTTTCTTCACTTTTAACACAAGGATAAAGTTGCAGTAAACATGCTGTCAAAGGAAAGTATGAGAAATCTATAAAGAATAAACCAAATATCCTAAACCTAAGACAGTATTGCCTGCCACCCTGATTTTTCTACTGATTTCATTCATATGCTTTCTGATGACTCTGTAGATTTGATTTTTCTTGTATGATAAGGTCTAAACAAAAATTTCAAAAATATCACTTCTCACAATGTGTTATAAGGAATTGTGATAACATAATTTGGCTTTATCAAATAAAGATCCATTTTCTTTGAGTTAAAATATTACTGAGTTAAATGTGCCAGGCAATGGTATAATATAATTTTTCCCCAAGATACATCTTCCTGCTTGACAAGGTTCATACATCATTATCAGATCCTGACAGATAATGTGATTGCAAAGATTTTACAACTGAGCTAGCAATGTATGTCAAAGTTCAATGAAATAAAACACGCTTACACCTGAAAATAGCTATTGTCATATATCGGGAGATAAAGGTATAGGGATAGAAATTGCTTGGCAAAGTCCAAAGTAGCAAACACACTTTAAGATTCAGTTTAGTCCTGCTACTGCAAAATAAAAATCAGAAACAAGAATAAAAAACGTTATTGTCAGAAAACAAGGACAAAAATTTCCATTCTGAAAACTTTAAGATAGAAAGATTTTTCTGACCTGGAACTTGGTTCTGAAATGCTCAAAATCAAATACATTAAGAGAACTAAAATCATTTCTAAAATTTTTAAAAAATTCCAGAAGATGACAAAGGAAACTGTATTTTGAGAGACTATTAAAAGCCACCCTCCTTAAAGCTAGAAACCCACAAGAATGTTTCTGTTGATTGGAAAGAAAAGCTTCAACTGCATGTAATTTATTTTGCTATCTTGATAGAATATTGTACACAAGTGTTGAAAATACTAACATTAATATTTTACTTAGTAACTGATACAGGAAGATACTTTAGAGAGAGTGACACCAGTCTCCAGTGATGCAGAAGAGTATACCCTGAGCCTACAGATAAACAGCAAGTCTAGGACACACCTGAAATACTGCTTCTCTCATCAAATGTATTGGTATGTAGATTAGGGTGTTTAGGAAAAGTGTGATATTTGGTATTTCCATCATCTTGTGTAAACAATTCATATTGTGCAAACTATGAATAAAAAGGGAAATTTTTAGTTTGAACTGTAAAGTGAATGTGAGAAGAATTTGTGTGTGCGCACGCGTGCATGTGCATGTTTACTCCACTTATCTTTCTATTGGTCTAGCTAAGCCCAAGAGAATGAGAGATGCATGGCTTAATAAAGGATGCAATATCAATAAGAGCTTTTCTTGTCCTTCACTCTAGGTGGATTTGAAGGTCAGTGTGATTTTACCAAGAAATGCTGTCCATGAGAACTCAGGGCAGAGAGCAAAGATTAACAGCGAGGAAAGAAAAGAAAAATAGGAGTCAGCAGGTTCTGCTTTTTCCTTCTTCCCATCTTCCTACTTGAGTCTTGTTGACCAAGAAAGGTTTTTAGGTTTTCTTTTGTTCTCAAGCAACAAAATGCCATGTGAATTATATAATCATCTGCAAGGGTGAAGGGGTGTTGAATGTAAGGATGTTCAGTTGAAGAACTATTTTTTCTCTTTCCATCTCTCCCTCTTAATCTTTGTTTTTCTCTGCAGGTCATTTCTCTCATTCTATCTCCACCACTTTATATCTTTTGAGCTTATTTATAATTTCATTTTGTACATGGCTTTGTTGCCATAGTGCTAGTCTATGCCATTCATTCACAAAATGAATTCCTTTTTTTTGCTTTCAATTCCAGTTTTGAGCAGCAAGACAGGGAATAAGTTTGGCTCAATTAATTCTTTTGTGCTCTCTCTCCTTACCATTTGTTGAATTGTGTCCTCCAAAAAGACACATTGAAATCCTAACCCCCAACACCTGGATGTGACCTTATTTGGAAATGAGGTCTTTTCAGATGTAATCAAGTTAAAATGAAATCATTAAGGTGGGGCCCTTAATCCATTATGACTGGTTGGAAGAAGAACCTTTAGACAGAGACTCTTAGAGAAAATGGCTATATAAATACATGGGTACCGATGGGATTTATGCTTTGAAAAGCCTAGAAAGGCCTGGGGTGACCAGAAGTTGGAAGAGGCAAGGAAGGACCCTACCTGCTAACAATTTAATTTTGGACATCTAGCTTCCAAAACTGTGAAGGAAAATACATATGTGATGTATTAAGCGGGGCAGTTCCCGGTGCTTTCTTGAGAAGCCCCAGAAAACCAACACAACCACTTTAGTCAATTATCCAATCCTGACCTAAACACTTAGAGGATGTCATACTTCGAAAATTTGGCACTTCTGTCTCTCAGAGGACTTTGCGAGAAGACTTTTTTTTTTTCCTTTAGAAATTATAGGAGTAGGTAGCCAATGCCCAAATCTCTTGTCAAGAACATTTCTAGTAACTACCTCTCATAAAATTCTGCTCAGAAAACAAAGGCTAGCAAATTGATGCAATAATTAGGGAAAGTGGTATGGAGATTCCTCAGAAAACTTGGAGAACCACCATTTGTCCCAGCTATCCCACTCCTCAGTTTACACCCCCAAAAACTTAAAATCAGCATACTACAGTGACACAGCCACATCAATGTTTATAACAGCTTAACTCACAATAGCTAACTATGGAACCAAACCTGGTGCCCTTCAACAATGAATGGATAAAGAAAATGTGGTCTATAAACACAATGAAATATTATCCAGTCTTAAGGAAAAATGAAATTATGGCTTTCTCAGGAAAATGGATAGAGCTAGAGAATATCATGGTAAGTGAAATAAGCCAATTCCAAGAAAACAAAGGCTGAATGTTTTCTCTGATGTATGGATGCTAATTCACAGAAAAATAAAGCCTAAAATGATGTGTTCAATTTAATCAGAGGTATCTGGCTAATTCCCCATTTTTTAAAAAAGGGGAGAATTTCAAAAGAGATAAAAATTTGATCTTTTTCTAAACCTGGAGCTGATTAAGTTGTTTTAAATGCGTTTTTTTTTCCAAGAGTATTAAAACACAGAAAAGATTTTATACTTAACACTGCCCATCAGTCATCATTACTTGACATCTTCTGTTTTTATTAACATCATTGAAAGAATTAAAACCTGAGATAAAGCCAATAAAGAGAGGGGCAGAACATGCTAGCCAGCATATTCCACTCCATCTGGTTAAATAAACCAGCATGGACATGCAGACCAATGAAGAACCTCCTCAGAAACTACCCCATGGGTCCAAACTCATTCTTTATAATAGGGGTTGGCAAACCTTGGTCACTTCCAATCCACCTCCTGTTTTATGAAAGTTTTATTCTGACACAGCTTGCCCATTCATTTGCAAACTGCCTGTGGCTGCTGTGCCACAACTTGTGATGGAGAATGTGTAGCTTACCAAGCCAACCATTTCTACAAATGGCCCTTCATGGAATGGTTCCATAGCCCTCCCTGTTTCTCTACTCCAGTGGCCCACACCTGCACCTCCTGAGTTCTTTGTTTCCATATAGCTCCCCATTCAGCTCCCTCCCTCAACCTAAAATCAATACCTGAAGATGATATCTTTTTGGGACTTGATATTTTGCATTTGGTCTTCAATATCCTCCAAAAACTAGCAGTGTAGACCACTCTGTTCAGCAGAACACTGGCTCTAACACTCTCTTCCCTTCATTTTTTTCCTCCAGAAAATAGCTCTCAGCTTCAGGCAATTACTGTTGCCAACACATGTGATCAATGTTGGAAACTTCAAGGCAGGGAACCTGGTGTCCTTTGGAGATGTGTTAAGTTGTATCTCTGCCACCTGGAACAATTGAGTGCTGAATATCACACTTTACTTTTTTTTTTGACAAATTACCATCCAAATGTCCTTTCTTAGAAGTAAAAGTAGCATGATAAGGAAGGGGATGTAGATCCAAGTAAATCTGAATATAGAAAACAGTGTGGGTCTGCAACCCCTGTACTAGCAGAGGTAATCTAATGTTACCACTGAACAAATGCTCAATGATAATAGGATAAATATGTGTTTACTGATATCCCTACATACAAAAAAGAAGCTGGTATCCCATTCTATAGAAACATAATATATCTTATCACTGGCTCCAGAGAAAAAAGCCTCATGATGCTCTCCTCTCCTACCATTCTTGGAGCTGTTCTAATGGCTCACAAAAATCACAGTGACCTTTTTTCCAACAATGTGTGCTCAGAATGCCACTACCTGCAACAATTCGTATGTGAGGTCTAAGAAAGACAAGAGATTCCACTCCGTTTTCTGACTTTCCAATAACCAAATAGCTCCAGTCCCTGTGCCAATAAACTTTTTATTCCACTAAACCATTTCCATTTGTAGTGGAGAATTCCAACATGAAAAAAAAAAAAAACCCTCCTAAGCACATATTGGCTTCTACCCTGCTAGTAGCGTACCGGCTCCAGCTTGTACCAGCTTGCCAGAGCCAAATGTTAAATCTTCAGAAATTTTGTGAGCCACTTGACATCACATAAGTAGCTTAAAACCAGCCATCCTGGGAGTATTTACTGCACAAATATCAGCAAATACTATAAATCATGGTCTTTCTTTGTGGAGAGTACCTCTGACTCTGTTCCACCCCTACGGCATGCATCAGCCAAAACTCCTTTAAAATTTCATCAGCTAATAATTGCTTTTTTAAAAGAGATATTCTGCCTTTTATAATTGTTCCCCCCTTGATCACCAAATTCCAGCTTCTCAATACCTTCCATTTCTTAATCTCCTGTTTATCATTCTCTCCCACCACAGAATAACCAAGAATTAAAGGAAATCGGAGACAACGCATCTGGTCCACACATCAAAAAATCCATTTCTTATCACTCATCGTTATCATTATGAATCTTTTGCAGCCCAACACCAACTTCTAATAGATCCTCCAAACAGAATAAGAAAATGTTTTTTTAAAAAAGCAGGGTGAGTTTACAATTGAGAG
This sequence comes from Callospermophilus lateralis, assembly GCF_048772815.1. NCBI lineage: Eukaryota > Metazoa > Chordata > Mammalia > Rodentia > Sciuridae > Callospermophilus > Callospermophilus lateralis. The sequence goes on along the minus strand of NC_135316.1, from coordinate 44,190,213 downwards.
TTTGAAAACATTTAGTGATAAATATTTTAATTCCACACCAATTCAAAAGCGCATATGGCCCCTAAGAAATATAGGGTAATACTGATTCCTCAAAGTGCTTCTGCAAAGTCAAGAAGGAAGAGCAGCAGTGAATGTTGGCATCAATCCAGCTTGAATAATTGGGGAATGGTCTGCTGCCCTTCATGAGAATTTTACTGTTCACATCTTAACTCTTTAAGATCTATAAGCCGCGGGGCAGCTTATACCTCACAGTTTTCAATTGGTTTTTCTCCCACAGAAAGGGAAATAAACTTTGTTGTAAATGTGAACACTTCCAAAGTGCAATAATGATATAAGGTGATTAATCCTATTTTTCCACTATTTTGATAACTGTACTCCTTTTGTCCCCCTTCCCTATGTTGTATGTGTAGAAAGAAAACCAGTGTCCACCTCACTCCTTAACCACAAATTCATTGTCTGTTCTTTGGTTTTCTCCAACTCCTGAGAGCTGTCAGTATGCCTGAGCTTCTGGCTATATCTCCTCCTGCTCTGCTCCCTACTGCCGTGCTTCTCCTCTGTGTGTCTGTAATACCTTACTGTAATGCCTTTCTCCTTTGAAGATGCTTATATTAGCATTGAGGAAACACCCAGATATTTCAGGGTAATCACGTTGTCCTAAAGCCCTTAACTTAATTGCCTCTGCAAAGACTTTTGTCTACATAAGGTAACATTTACAAATTCTAGGGATTGGGACCTAACACCTTTGGGTGGCTATTATCTAACCTACTGCAGTACTATATTTGGGTGAAGTCTATTTTTCACTCACATGCAGGAGAACATGTAGTGAAAGTTCAATTATCAATCTATCTTTGTTTCCTTGGGGAAAAAATGGACATTTTTCCCCCATATCCATTCCCTATTATTTTCCATGCCACCTCCCTTCCTCTCATGCTAAGAGGAGCCATACATGTGAAAGGTAAATAGCCATGCATACAGGGAAGGACTTCAGACTACTTCATTTGCATGGTTGACTATCTCTGCTATGCTATTTCCAGAGCATGAGTTATCCATAGACTGTAAGTAATGCCATCCCTAGACCCAAGCTACAAAGGTACACACCATAGATTCTGCACTTTGAAGACCCCTCACTACTGCTATGTTCCTCCTCACAGGGAGATTCTATGGGACAAGAAGTACATACCTGGAGATCATTCCCTCTCCCTCAAATTCTAGACAACATATTCTGAGGGCTTGCAATCCTGAAATTCCCTGGCCAAGCCGTCTTCAATACTTTTCTCCTGGAAGCGGACAACTTTGTCAGTGTGGATGCCCTCAGCCCTGAAAGATGCCTAGTGTTGTGGTTTAGATATTAGGTGCCCCCAAAATCTCATGTGTGAGACAATGCAAGAGAGTTTAGAAATGAAATGATTGGGTTACAAGAGCCTTAATATAATCAGTGTATTAATCCCCTATTAAGGATTAACTGGATGGTAACTGTAGGCAGGTAGGAAGTTAGGTAGGAGGGTGAGTCACTGAGCGTGTGACTTTGGGTTTTAAATTTTGTCTATGGTGAGGAGAGCTCATTCTCTGCTTCCTGGTGCTGTGTTCTGAGCCGATTTCCTTCTTTACTCCTTTCCGCCCTGATGTTCTGCCTTACGTTGGGCCCAAAGCAATGGAGTCAGCCACCTATGTATGGACTGAGACCATCTGAAACTATGAGACTCAAACTTTTCCTCCTCTAAAATTGTTCTTGTGGTATCTTTTGATCATAGTGGCAAAAAAGCTGACTAAAACACTTAATATGAGGTTTGCTGAGGTACGGATTCACTCAGATGAAGAAACTAGAGTATTTACATATATATATACTTCAGGCCAGAGCTGAATATAGGAGCCTCCATTCATCCTTTAACCTAAGTGAAAGGTAAACAGTCACGCACAAAGGGAAGGAAACAAAGCCAGGCAAGGCATGAACTACCACGGCCTCTCTATGACATGGTAAGAGTCAGGGGGATTCCAGATAATTGGGAATAGCTAAGTAACTAGTGTGCCAATTTAGAGTTAATTTCTAATAAATGCTAAAAATACATAATATCTACTTTGATATGCACTAATTACCTAAATATTCATACTATTTGACTCAATTTTATTTCCTAGAATTTAATCTTTGAAAATATTTCAAAATACAGAAATGTCTTTATATAGATTTTCATTCCCAGATTGTTTTTTCTTTAAGAAGGTAAAAAGAGAAACATCCCAAATGCCCAATAACAGACACACAGCTGAATAAAAAGCAGTATGTTGAAATCAATATAATGAGCTTATAAAAATAATGTTTACAAATTGTTTTAATAACATAGAAAATCCTTATAAAATTGAACAAAAAAAAGAAAGAAAAAGAATACAAAGTTATAAGGACAATATGGTCTTAATTATGTAAAAAGTTATTCTGGAAAAAAAATATGACTCCAAGAAAATAACCAAAAAATGTTAATTGCTCATCGAAAGTGAGCATCTGGATTATTTTTATTATAATTTATAATTTAATTAACAAATTTGCACAACAACAAACATTACTTTTGCAACCAGGTTTTGCAAAAGCCACATTAAAGAATAAAACACTGAGACCAGTTACACATGGTAGATTGAACACATATGTTTATTAGCTCCTTCCCAAAAACTCATTAGATAATAGTAGAGGGATTCTTTTTTAAAGCCATAAACCTGAGACAAAAGAGAACAGGAAAAAAAAAAAAAAAAGATAACCAAAAACAGCTTTCAAAGCAGGAAGCTAGTAGATAAGAGTGACAGATGAAGTGGACCTGAGAAAGGTGACTTTACTACCAGCAGTGATGGGTAGCCAGGCTGATCCAGAGAAAAGCTCAGGAATCCGGGGCATATGAGAGTGGGAGAACAAATAGACTATAAAAACAAAGAGATCAATTGAAAGTCTGTACAAAATGCATTTGGAACCCCAACAGAAGACACAGCTTTACTCTCCAAAAAGACTGAATCAGAGAGATTCTGACTCAGTACAGTAGGTAGAACTGAGGATTGGCATCTATACTGAAAACACAGGCACTGAGTAAGTGGCGAAATTCCTGCTCATTTACTCCAGAATGTCTGTATAAAACCTGACACCTTTCAGACAGGAAAGTGACCAACTGAGGGAAAAGACATACTGGCAAGAAAGGAGACAGTCACAAGCCGTTCATCGATGGATGAATCTTCTGCATTTATATGCATTTTGATGTCTCATTCTTAAAAATGAGTAGAATCTAAGAAGCCCAAGTCATTTAAGGAAAGTCTCTAATGTGAAAGTGGGAATCTAAGAGGTCCAAAAAGTGAAACACAGGGCTGGGGTTGTAGCTCAGTGGCAGAGCGTTTGCCTAACATGTGTAAGGCACTGAGTTCAATTCTCAGGACCACATATAAATAAATAAAATAAAGATCCATTAACAACAACAACAAGTGAAAAATAACTCCAGGGAAACAAACATCATTTGATTCAAGAAACCTTGAATGGACAATTTTTGCTGCCCTTAGAGAGGTCTAATCCATAAAATGAGAACAGAAAGCTATAAATATAAGAAGGTGAGAGGAAAAAAAAAAGATCTTTGAAATTTAAAAATAATGTGATAGCAAAATGAAAACTTTAAGAAAAAGTTTGGAAGTCAAGTAACTTTTGCTGTGTGAGTGGTCATGCTAATCCTCAAACCCAGCTTTTGAATTCAAGACCAGCATCAACAGCCCTGCCTTTCTTCCACGCCTGCCCCCAATATATTTTCATGGATGTTGACTGTGGTTTGAAGAATTCATCTGCAGCTTGAAGAATTCATCAGTGGCATGCTCTGCCTCTCTCAGAACTGTTATATCAAAGCACTCGAACTTCATGAACAATGAAACTTTATTGCCAGGCTCTGCCATTTATCTGGAAATAGAAGAATAGGTTTCCTCTGCCCTCTATTTTCCCATCATTCTCAAACACAGATTATGTGATATTTATATAATACCAATTGCACACGGACTCTTTTCTTTCTCCAGGAGGCACACACAAAACTGACTCTTCCTTTATAGCCTTGGAAATAGTAATTCAGATTAGGAAGAAGTTTTGATGTGCTCCCAGAGATAATACACAGCTCCAGCACAAACTTTCGCTAACGCCAACCATCTTCATCAGAAGACACTGCCCCACCATAAACCATTCTGTTCAATGTTCTGATCCACCCAGGATCATTAATTATCCACCCCTTCACTTTATGCTGTAGTTGTAGGTGCTGGCAATACAGGCCTTTTATGTGGTTGTTCAAAGCTTTCACACCAGCCAAAGCTCAGATTTAATCACTTGATTCTAATTCACTTTTTTATGCCAAATTGTAACAGTGTTTAAGTACAGTATGACAGATCTGGGACTGTGACAACACTGTTGAACAGTGTCATTCTCACAGCCAGGGGTCTAGCTTTGCATAATGTTAAAGACTTGGTTTAAAAAGCTTTTAGACTTTTAATCAGGCTGTGTGAAAGCATTCACTTGTTTTTGTTGTTATTTCCTGGGATACACTTGGGATTCTATAACCACCAAACACTAGCGTCTAGTCGCACTAAATCAGAAACATTATGTAAAACATTAGTTCATTAAAATACATGTTATTTTAAAAGGCAGGGCACGTGTGTCTGGCTCTAAGTTCAACTCCTGGACCTACAAAGCAAGTATGCTGGTGGAAATTATTCACATCATGAAGATATCTAGTAGCTAGAATTTGGTTCAGAAATGATACACTTCAGTACACCAAAACCCAAAGCATATACTTTGCAATTTATGAACTACACACTTTGGAGCACACAAGTATAATTTTATGAGAACTGGAATATTTATCTGATAGAGTTCACAAAATATTTTGCAGATATGATCTCATTTGCTCCTATTTACAGCTCTGTGATGTATGCAGAGCATCTCTTATCTCCAATTTACAGATGGTAAAATGAATGAGATGAACCAGGCTTCCTCCAAGTGGCTCATCTTTTGTTTATACCAGTCCTTCTAACTGTACCTGAAAGCTAGACAAGGAGAACCTTGTTGAATATCTTAAAGCAGATCAATAGATGTTTCTGGAAAAAAATACAAACCTGAACAAAATTTTCACTTTCAAAGTTATATCTTACTTAGATATAAGTTAAGTCTTCAAAGAACGATGTTCGTGAGAATAATACATACAGTAGATACTAATTTAGCAAAGATGCTGTTTACCTTGGCTTCCTGGAAGAGACAATAGATCTCTTCACTCATGCTCCAGCCCTAAATCGTCCCTCAAAGGGAGGCTTTATCTTTTAAATTGTCCCCAGCCCAACAATCAACAGGATAAAGCCCAACTAGTAATTTAGGCAGATCACCAGCCTGAATTATTATCATCTGAAGTACTGAATGCTATTAAAGAAATAGTTAATTCTCCTATTTTGGAGTATACAAAGCAACTCAAAGAATGCCAGGAAAATGGCTTTAAAGGGGAAATTAGTAAAAATTATTATCAGAAAGTAAAGCGTTTTTTTGTTTGTTTGTTTGTTTGTTTTGTTTTGTTTTGTTTATAATGGTTGGCTTTGTGTACATAGCTTTGTGACAGTTATTGCTGCCTTGTTTGGTAATCATCTATTTCCACCTCCCACCCCAGTGTAGGGTCTGGGTCTTATTTATGTTTGTATGGCCAGAGCCGGTTTGGCACATCATAGTGGGGATTTGATAAATGTTTGATGAATAAGTTAATTAATGAATAAATAAACTGCTGCTGAATGGTTGCTGGACGTCTCTTGGCAGGGGAAAAAAAGCACAAGCTATCCGGTTAGAAACACTTGGGTTTATTTTCCAGCTCAGGCAGGCAGTAGCTGTGTGACCTTAAGTTTGTCAACCTCTCTGAGACTCTGGGGAATCAACTGTAAAGGAGAATACTTAGGGGGCAAAATGCCATCTTATAAGATCAATCTGACAAAGCCATAAGAATACATGTAAAAGAGCCAGCACATGCAATTAATGTTAAGTTGGCATCATAACTGTTTGTCCTGACACCTTGTAAATATTATAAATACACTGTAATCATCAAAAATCTGCTACATGGTGTAGCACCAGAGAAATGAAAAGTTGTGCTGCAATTGTGTACAATGAATCCAAATGCATTCTGCTGTCATATATACCTAATTAAAATCAATTAATTAATCATTTTTAAAAATCTGTGAAGCTAACTAAATTTTAAGTCTCAAAATAACACAGCCTGGATTTATCAAAATAATAAAGTTAACTAACTCATTGTGCTTTCACTACATAAGAAATGATTAATTAGAAGTAACTATTACTTGCCATTAATTGAAAATGACAGAATGAATAGTTTATAAAAATTATCACCCATTGAGATATCTCCACGAATATGACTTTGCTGTCAGTTTCATTATCGAATTTTATAGAGAATGAATATTCAGTTTTCTTTGAAACTAATAAATTTGTCTCGGTAGTGTGTCAAAATTTTGATTCTAGGTGATTTAATGACAGCAAGATTGGTGTAGGAAAAGTGTAGTTCATGAAATAGCTTGGAAGCCATGTTTAAAGCAAAAAATAATAATAATAATTAAAAGAAATGAAAACAAAATGTGCAAAACCTCCATGACAATTCCCTATTTTCATCATTGCAGAAGGCGAAAACCTGGCTTGGTCTGATTTCTAATTCTTGCAAGCCCTTCTGCAATGCAAATGTCATGCTGAAAAATTTGGCAATTGCTTTAGGGAAAGGTAAGTTGCCCAGATCTCTGGAAAACGTTTTGACATTTCAGTGACCCTTCCATTCTGTTTTACAAAAGAAGTTCCAATTAAGCTCGGGGCTTTCATCTTATTTACTCTACTGGCTCTGGACATGAAGGCTGGGAGGCTGAATGCTATTCTTGCTGTGGAGGCAGGGCTGAACCCTCCACAAGAAGGAGTTAAGAACTCAAGGCCACCTCCCAAGTAGATGGAAGCTGATAAAAACTGCTGTTTTTCATGAAGTTTACCATTTTCCCCATAGCACCGCTTTATTTTTTTCTTGGCCGAGGTCCAACACAGATGTTCACTTTGGCTGGCAGTACACAGGGAAGAACCCAATGTTGGAAGGATCTGGTCCCGGGTTTGCTACTAATTTATTATATAACTTTGAATAAGCCTCTTTATCCTTTAGAACCTGCTTTCTTAACTGTAAAGTGAGGGGGCTGTGCTGGATGATTTCCAAGGTCCCTTCTACCTCCCATCCTCTGTGATGTGTGCATTTGTTGTCTGGGGGAAAGGAAGGAAGGGGCAGAATACCTGTTGATGTGCCATTCCTCAGTGCAGCTGCTGTCCCCTGCTTCCAGTGGAAGTCCGGGGGCTAGAATGAAATGATCAAAAATGTTCTGAGGCTGGGGCCACAGAATCCACTGTCATTTAACTCCAGAGTCCAGAAATGAGGCTGAGACCACAATAGTCTCAGGTGGGCTCTGGCCCCCTGGACAGGGTTTATTCCAGACTTGTTAGAACTGTAGAGAGACACTTCTGCTTCTTTCTAGAGCCAGTTAGGACTCTTACCTCACAAGTAGTAGAAATCACATCCAGGTAGCATGAAGAAAGGGAAGGATAGTAATACAAACACACATAATCTTGTCCCAGGGAGGAACAGGAACTATGAATTCCTTAGGAACTGGGCAGTGTTCTCCTACTGGCTCTATTTTGGTCCCTGCTCCTTCCTTCATGTCTGATTTTGTCCCTATTTCCTATCCTTATTTTCCTCCCTTCTATCTCTCCAACCCACTTCTTCTTCTCCTTCTCCTTCTCCCTTACTGCCTCATAAGGCTTTCTTCACTGTCCATCCACAAACAGATATATGGACCCACCACCATTCATGTGTTTAAAGCAACTGAACACCCCTGAGTCTAATCCCAATTTCCAATTTCCAAAAACATTAAAACAGAACAGATACAACATCTATGCCTTGTGCAAACAGCTGAAGGAAAAAAAATAAAAGCCCCTCAGAGCATGTGAGGAGAGAACAGTTCCAAAACATCAAGTGTAAGCCCTAAACTTGTACTCTCTTCAGATATAAGCAAACTTCAATCCCTGGGCTCCATCTGTCCACTTGAAGTGGGTAACATAAACACTCAAGCTCATTAATTAACCTTTATTATATTGTTCATGGCAAAAATATTTTTTAATACTGTCAAGGTAGATATTATTTGCTTGAGGAGTTCTGTACACTTAAGCATAATTGCATTTAACATGATAGGTCTTTAAGAGCCTTTCAAGAGCTCACTTGATTTAGCTGCTGCTACTTGTTTGCCATAATTGAGAATATTGGACTCCAGAGACAATTTCCTCTGAAAATTTCTTCTTGAAATAATTCATTCCTAATCAATATGAAACATCGCCTGAGTTCCCTCATAGGTCATGTTTACAGCTCGAATTCTTTAAAGAATCCACATCAATGTCAGAGCACTGAGGATACTTCGAGGAACTACTCAAAGGGGAAAAGAAATGGATGGAGGTGTTTGAGCAATTCTTTCCTCAGATGGAGTCAAAGGAATGATGGTAAGAGCTTATAGGAGATTGACAGAATCCTTCTTTTTCAAAACTATGAATTCATCAATTCATAATCATTTCCCGCTTTATGCACCTAACAAATAATTAATTGTTGTCTCTTTTACAAAAAATAATAATTTGCTAAAATCTTCCACAGGGTTGGTAATCTGTTACCAAAGGAAGAATATTCTCTACTATGCTAACCAAGAGTCACTTATGTGTAATTAAGCATCTACCAGAAGTACATCTTCACAATTTGTAGACTCTTTTATTCCTGAATTTAAAATCATATATTGTAAAAAAAAAAAAAATCCAAGTACAAAAGAAATGAGTAAAGCAGAATATAAAAGCTTCCTGCAGTCCCACTTTTCTTCTATGAACAGTGTGATTGAAAATTCTACCAGATTTTTTCCTATGCATATTCTAATACAAACTATACATGCATATAATTCCAAACATATGTATGCACATAAGACACATTTTAATAATAGAATCAAAACATACATATTATTCTGCAACTTGCTTTGGTTGCTTACCAATGTATTAAAAACATTTGTTCTTATCTACCTCAACATTTTAAAAGCCATTATATTAGCCATTATTTGGCTATTGCAAATACTATTCAAACAGCCTCCTGTTAATTCTTTTTGAGTATTTTCTTTTTTTTTTCTATAGAGACAATACTACTATGAATGCTCTTACAGGTATTCCTCTGTGCACTGGAGTCAGTTTTTCTAAAGAATGCAACTCTAGAAATGGAATTGCTAAATCAAAGGGTAAGTACAGCTGCAATTTAAGCAATAACTGTCAAACTGCTTTTCAGAAAGCTTTTACCAAATTATAACTCCACCTAGACTTCATGGCATTGCTTGATCCCCATACCCTGGTCAGCACTGGGTGTCTAATAAATCAATGCTCCCTGACTACATGAAAAAAAAAGATTGTTTCAATATTTTAATTTGTATTTCTTGGCAAGACAAATTTATGTGTGTTTATTCGGATTTCTTCTGACACTGCCAATTTTTTGCTCATTTTCTATTGGATTCATTTTATATTGATTTTAATGCCCTTTATATGTCATCAGTGTTAACCCTTTGTTGTCTTTACATATACTGTCTTTCGCATGCCCTGTCATAGTTTTTACTTGTCTTTTAGCAGGTTTGTGATTTGGAAATCATACTGAAACAATAAAATTTCTATGTAATAAAATATATCAATTTTTCCTTTTAGGTTTTCTGGTTTCCATGACATATATTTTTTGCATTCATCTTTGATGATGCTGCAAATTTTACTGTAAATTTGGGACTTTAAGCAACACAAATTTTTAATCTTTTAGTTTGAAAAGTCAGAAATCTTAGAGGCAATGACAGGACTGCATGCTCTCTGGGGGCTTCAGGGGGCAATCGCTTTCCTTGATCCTTCTACTTCCAGAGGCCACTTATGTTCTTTGACTCATGGACCTTTACTCTATCCTTGAATCCAGGAGTGAAGAGTCCTCATTCTCTCTCCTCTCTGTCTCTGCCTCCCTTTCTAATTTTGCTTCCATTGTCACATTTTTCCCTCTCTGACTTTGTGCTTCTGCTTCCCCATTATAAAGATTCTTGTGATCATATTGTACTCACCCATATAATTCACAATCTCCCCATCTCAGCATCCTCAATCTTAATCCTATCTTCAAAGTCCCTTTGGCTATGTTATCTAACACATCAATAGGCTTTGGCAAGTAGGATGCAGACATTTTTGAAGGGCCATTATTCTGCCTACCATACTTCTCAACCAGAAGATTTTCAACATCTATGTTCATATGTTCTTCTATTATTTTGTGATTTTTAATTTTTATAATTATAAAAAATCTGGACTTCACTTCAATATGGTATTTAAATGACTTAAACATCATAAAACCTCCTTAAACATCTTTTATTAATCATAAAAGATCAATAAATTTGCATCATCTACTCTTCATATTCCTAGTTCCTTTCTTTGTTTCTTTTATTTAATGTTAAGCTTGTAGAAGTCTCACATGTGAATGGATGGGTAGATAGATAGATAAAGATAGATAGGAAGCTTCCTTGATCTTCAGCTCTCCTTAGTTACTGCCAATTCATTCTGATTTGTTTCACATTTAAGCTCCTACGCCTGGGAAAATATTCCCACTTTTCACTTCTCAATGCATGGAAAGCAGGCTCCCAAACATCTCAACTCAACTCTCAATTTCCCACGTGTCCTTCTGCCTCTGGTCTCATTCTCCAGCCTAATGCCAGACAGTTCTCCCGAAAACTCAATCCAATCATGTCTCTTCCTATCTTAAAACCTAGAAAAACTCCCCCTTTGCCTAAAGGATGAACTGCGTATTTCATGGTGAGGTGGGTCTGACCCTGCAGGTCTGGATGAGAAAAGATTTTCTTAGGCTTTCCTATGCCAACCATCTGTTCTATCAACACTGATCAATTCAGTCCTCTTTCCCAGTACCCTCTTTTACCTTCAGACCTCAAATGCTTATGCTCCTCTACCTGGAATACCCTGTCCTTCCCCATATGTACCAGGTAAAGGGCCATCATTTCACAAGACTCAACTTCCTCCATGGAGTGTTCTCTAACCTATATCCCCTATCTCCATACCCTCATCTTATAGACCAGTCACTCCCTTATCAATACTTTCTCATTTTCTCATTCTCCCTAAACAATAAAAATTAACAAGGCTAGGTAAGGAATTGATTGGGTGACTTTTACACTCTCTCTCCACCTTAAGCCAACAAAAATTAATAAACAGATTAAGAGACACTAGATACTTACCATGCAAATTATTTCTCAAGATAGATGCATTACCCCACCTCCTTCCAATCAAATCCTTTCCCTAAACCCCTTTATACCTGTCAGGCATATGGGCAGGGAAAGCATGCTAGTCTATACATACATAAATAATGAAGGGGTTGATTACAAGAACTAAATGCTTATAAAACTGTAGGAAGGGCTGTTGTCTAGGGAGCTATTCGATTCAAGACTACTCTTCTATAAAAGCCATGAGTACTCTGCCATCACCTCTTCTGTTTCAGTCTTACAACTGTATGGGGATTTGACCATGCAGGTGACAGGTAGATTTGGGCTGCTGTAACTGCTTTTCTACATGCACAGCTCTGATCCTGTTTCTAGTTGGAGCCACAGGAACATGGCCTCTGCCTCTCTTCTGCTTTCCAAGTCTCATACAAGTATATTTCATGTAAATGCATCTATTTGGTGGAGCATATTTTATACTGAACACATTAACTGCAAGAGAGAAAACCAAATTATCCCCCTATTTTTTTTCTTTTTGCAGTACAAGCCAGAATAGAAAAAGGCACAAGACAGGACATAGAAAAAGGTTAGAAATGGGTGTTTGGAGCCAACTGACAACATAAAATTCTCCCTTATATTTAGAAAAGTTAGACCTGCCACTGCTCTGTGTATATCTGTTTGAGGACTTGCAATAGTTTACTGCAGAATTTTTTTTTATTTATGTTCGCTTCCTCTTACAAGATTCTAAGGTCCTTAAGGATGGGGACTGTGTCAGATTCATCTCTTCATCTCACAGAACTTCAAGAATAGCTGTCAAGCAAGCAAATGAAACCATCAATAAATGTGCAAAGAGAGCCAGGCACTCTGGTATACATATTTGTGCCCATCTTACCACACACTTTCACACTTGCTCTGGAGATGCACACACAAGGCAAGAGAAGAAATCAACCTACCTCCAGTAGACACATTTTAGAGTTAGCTTTGCATTCAAGCCAAGGTCCTCTGTGATTTTGAGAAACATATCTTCCTCGGGCCTCATTCCCTTTCCTTCTTCAGAGGGGCTTGATAGAAATGATAAATGCGGTAACATTAAATAACAGATATCAAGAAAAGACTAGTTTTTGGTCTCTTTTCTCCCATCTCACTGTCTTTTTAACTCTCCTCCTGTATCTGCAATAGGAAGGCTGAGAACGAAGAACAATGTACCGTGAAAGACATTCATAGAACACTCATTTATACTTTTCTCTTTCATGACTGATATTCTGCATTACTTTGTTCAATTAAACTCTTGTATGTGACTATTCCAAAAGATTTCACAGGTTTAGGGCTTGAGTGATTTGTCAATTTCCTTGAGATCCCCATAAAACCCAGCATCCTAATAGTGTTTTTCTTTCTGTTTCTTTGGGGTGGGGGGAGGAGGGGAGTAATTAGAGATAGAACTCAGGGGCACTTGTCCACTGAGCCACATCCCCAATCCTATTTTATATTTTATTTAGAGACAGGGTCTCACTGACTTTCTTAGTGCCTCACCGTTGATGAGTCTGGCTTTGAACTCCAGATCCTCCTGCTTCAGCCTCCTGAGTAGCTGGGATTACAGACATGCACCACTGTGCTCAGCTCTTCCTGGTGTATTAACAGATTCTATTCAAAAGCCAATTATCTGCAACTATTTTTTAAAATCTGAACTGTGGACAAATGGTCTGACAGAAATTACACATTTCAGAACAGAGAAGGCTAAGAATTGGGGAAGAGAAGAATCTCCCATATCTTTTCTACTTCTGATCTGCTATAATTTAGGGATCTCTTGCATTTTACTATGTAGTCTATTTTCCCTCAGATTCCCCAGGCTTGAACCTACTGCTAATCAGCTGGAGGACTGGGCTGAGTAAGTCTAACTATCTGGATTTTGATGCCTCGTCTCTAAATTGATTGAACTGGGTAACCTCTCTTCCAGTTGGATGGTTCTGTGAGTTCTTACGGACAGCTCTAGGACTCTGGATGCTGAGGGACTGACTGCACTTGTCATCCAAAGCACATGAAAAGACAAAAGTGCCATCTTTTTACCTTTTCTGAGTGGAAGCAGCAGTGGCAGCAAGAATGGCAACTCACTATTAGTGCTTTCTAGGACTGGGGCAGGCAATCTTGTGGGTTGGGGGTTAAGAGTGGTGGGCAGAGGCCTAGGAAGCATAGGGAGAAAGGCGAGAAAGTACAGATTTATTTATTTATTTCTAAAGATGCTAGCTATATAAAACTCACTTTGACTCTAATGATATAGGTCGATTAAAAATAAAAGAATGGAAAGTATGTCCCACAGCAATCGTGGCTAATATCAAACAAAGCAGATTTCAGATTTAAAAGGACCTAACCTTGGTTGAATTGAAGACGAACATTGAAGAAAGGACCTACTCACCAGCAAGACATGATAATCCTAAAAGAATTAGCTCTAATACCAGAGCTTCAAAGCTGAAGATTTCAATCACTCTCTCAACAATTAATCGAACAACTAGACAGAAAATTAGCAAGGAGAGAGGAACTCAACAGATCATCAGCCAACAAGATCTAATCAACATCAGTAGAATTCTCCATCCGACAACAGCAAAATGCACATGATTTTCTTATGCCCAGAGATATATCAAGAGAAATCGTATGTTGAGTCATGGAAACTTCCTCAACAATGGTTTTTAAATTGAAATAATAACTGTCCAGATTGTTTTACCACAATAGAATCAAACTAGAAATCAAACATAATAACCTTGTTTCCAACAAAATGACCATAGTAAAATACACAAATACTTCAAGAGCACGCCATACATTTGTAAATGACTGATAGAATCTAAAGGAAGTATGAAAAATTTAAAATACACTTTAGGTTGGATGAAAATGAAACACATAAAAATCTGTGCAATGCAGAGGAAGCAGCACCCAGAGGGAAACTTATCACGTGAGATGTTTTTATTAAGAAGAGAGAAAGTTCTCAAATGAATTAACTAATGCACTCTTATAAATAAGGAAAAGAAATGTAAAACCCAGGAAGAAGAAAATAAGAGAAGGGCATACATGAATGAAATGGAAACAGTGGAACAATAAAGAAATTAAGTGACACCAAAACTCAACAAAAACATCAATGAAACTGATTAAATGTCTGATCAAAAGGGACAAAACAACAGCAAAGAAGACATAAGTTAACAATATCAGGAATGAAAGAAAAAAATCATTACAGACTCTAAAGACATTACACAGAGAATGGGTTGGGTGTGGTGGTGCCCACTTGTAATCTCAGTGGCTCAGGAGGCTGAGGCAGGAGAATCATGAGTTCAAAGCCAGCCCCAGCAACTTAGCGAGGCCCTAAGCAAATCAGTGAGACCCTGTCTCAAAATGAAATAAAATAAAATAAAAAGGACTGGGGATGTAGCTCAGTGGTAGGTCTGGGTTGGATGTCCAGTACCCTACCCACTTTGAAAAAGATAATGGGAATAAAACTAAAAACATAGTTTCCTAGTTATGTTGTTCATGCTGGGTAAGATTCTAGTTTGATTCCATTGTGATAAAACAATCTGGACAGTTATTATTTCAATTTAAAAACTATTGTTGAAGTTTCCATAACTCAACATACAATTTCTCTTGATATATCTGTGGGCACAATAAAATTATGTGCATTTTGCTGTTGTTATGCATAAATGCATAAATTGGACAATTTAGATAAAATAGACTGTTTCCCAAAACAATAAACTACCAAAGCTTGAACGACATAACTTAAATTGTCCTTATCTTAGTTATTTTGTATTGCTATAACAACAACACAAAACATAAACCAGATAACTGATAAACAAACAACAAAAAGTTATTTCTCACAGTAGTGGAGGCTGGGAAGTCTAAGATCGAGATGCCAACAGATTTGATTGCAATGGTGAATTTTGCCAAACATTTGCACATGCCTATAATCCCAGTGACTTGAGAGGCTGAAGCAGGAGGATCACATGTCTGAGGCCAGCCTCAGCAACTTAGAGGCCCTCAGAGGTCTTAAAATAACAAATAAAATGGACTGGGGGTGTAGCTCAGTGATTAAAGTACCCTGTGTTCAATCCCTATATAAATTTTTTTTTTAAAAAAAAAAGAAATAACATTAATTTCACATAGTCTTTTACAGATAATAGAAGAGGAGATGCCATATCTAAGTCATTTTATCAAACCTATCAAACTAGCATTATAAAAAACCAGAAAGACGACTACATATCAAAATGTAGGTACAACCCCCCCTTAACACACTATCAGCAAATACATAAAATACCAGCAGTCCATAGAAAGGATGACATAGCACAATGAGTGCAAAGCTGGTTCAAGATGTGAAAATCAGTAAGGGTATCTACCATATTAACATTCTGAAAAAGAAATCCAGATAATCATAACAACGAATGAAGAAAACACACTTGACAATATTCAGTATCCAAAAATGAAAATTCTTTTTTTTTTCAAAGATGAAAATTCTAAGCAACCTAAGGACTGAAGGGTGCCTCTTCAATCAGATAAGACACAGTACTATCACACCTGATGAAAAACTGCATACTTTGGCCTACAGATGAGGAGTAATACAATTGTCCATGTTACCACTCCTATTTGAAATTGCACTGGATTTCTCAGCTAGAACAATAAGACAAGAGCAAGAACTAAAAATAACATACCAATTGGAAAAGAAGAAATAAAATTCTTTTCACGGATAGCACCATTGTCTGCATACAAAGTCTTCAGGAATTTCCAATAAATCTCCTACAACAAAAAGTTACATTGGCAAGGATTTAGTACACAAAGTCTGCACATGCACAAAAAAAACATATTTACATTTATAGTGAATAATTAAAAGCTGAATCTTAAAAAAATACAATAGCCTCCCCCAAAATGAACAAATTAGTTAATATTATTTATATTTAATTAGTTATTTTATAAGAATTATTAGTTCTGTTTAATTATAATATGACCAAACACAGAATTTTTGTGCTGCAAATTACAAAATGCCAATAAAATTTATCAAGAAGTCCTTAATAAATGGAGAGACATCACAGTGTTTATGGATTTGCAGACAATCGTTTTAAGGTGCCAATTGACTCCTAATCCAATTTAATGCAATTTTAACCAAAATCCTTGAGGAATTTCTGGTAGACACAGTCAAGCTCATTCTAAAATTTATACAAAAAGGCAAAGAAACTAGAATAATCCATGCAATTTTGAAACATAAGAAAAAAGATGGAGTCATTACACCCTCCAATTTTAAGTCTTATAGTAAAACTATTTGAAGACTATGTAATATTAGAGAAAAAAGATAGACCCATAAATCAATAAAACAGAATAGAGAGCAGAAATAGTCTCAACAAATATGCCAATTTATTTTTTTACAAAGCTGCCAAGTTATTCAACAGAGCAATAGAAGTCTTATAACAAAGGCTACTAAAACAATTGGCCATCTATAGGCTGAAAAATGAATCTTGACCTAAATTCTAACCCTCATGCAAAAATTAACTCAAAATTGATCCTAGACCTAAATATAAATTGTAAGACTGTAAAATTTTCAGACAAAAACAGGAAACAATCTATAAAATTTTCTGTTGCAAAGATGAAACAGACACAATTTCTTAGATTGGATAGAAAAATAATTAATAAACTGGTCTAAAGCAAAATTCAGAATGTGTGCTCTGTGAAAGATACTGTGAAGAAAACGAAAGACAAACTACAGAGTAGGAGAACATACTTTCAAATCACACATCTAACCAACATCTTTCATCCAAAATAGGGTTCTCCAAACTTAACAGTAAGTATTTAAGCCCATTTTTTTAAACAAACAACAACAACAACAAAAAAGATTTCATAAAGAAGGACATAAAAAGGGCAATTAAGCACCTGAAAAAAATATTCAACATCATTAGCTATTAGGGAAATGCAAATGAAAGCTGTGATGAGATACAGTAAAGCACCTATTAGAATGTCTAAAATAAAAATCACTGACAAGAGTTAGGATTGACAAGCACGCAGAGCACTAAAACTTTCAGGAATATAAAACAGTGTGGTCACTGTTTTAGTCAGCTTTTTCACTTCTGTGGCTAAAGGATCTGACCAGAACAATTTTATTTAAGGGCTCGTGGTTTCAGAAGTCTTATTCCATAGAAGGCCGGCCATGCCTTGAGTCTCACGGTAAGGGAGGACATCACGGCAGAAGAGTGTGGCAGAGGGAAGCCACTCCCATGGTGGTCAAGAAGCAGAGAGAGACTCCACTCACCAGATACAAATATATACCCCATAGCCACACCCCTAGTGAATCACTTCCTCCAGCCACACCCCACCTGCCTCCAATTACCACTCAATTGGAGATCCCTCCAAACCTTCTTGCATTGTCTTACATGTGAACTTTTGTGGGACACCACATGTAAACCCTAACAGTCACTCTGGAAAGCAGTTTGGCAATTTCATACAAAGTTTGACATGTACTCATCATATGGTCCCACATTCTGACTCCTAGCAATTTACCTTTGAGAAACAAAAGTTTAGGTCCACACAAGAAACAATATGTGAATGTTTATAGAAGCGTAATTCACAATAGCTAAAAACTAGAAACAACTGAGATGTCCTTCCATGAATGAGATAAACACTTATACCCATAAAATGGAACATGAGAAATAAACAGGAATAAAGTAATGATACAACAATTTCATTCATTTCAAAGACATGATGCTCAATTGAGGAAACTACTCTCCAAAGGTTACATACCGTCTGATTCTATTTCTATGACATTCTTAAAAAGACAAAACTGTAAAGACAGATCAGATCTCTGATTGGGGAACAGGGGGAGGAGACTATGACACACAAAGTGGGTCACGAGGAGGAGTGGGGGTGACAGACTACTCTGTATCCTGATTGTGGAGGTAGTTACCTGAATGTAGACATGTGTTAAAATTCCATTGTACTGCACAGTCTACTGACTGTATACCAAAAACGTAAAAATTACTCTATGTCAATTTTTAAAATAAAATATTAAAAATATGTGAAATGGCTCTAAGCTTAGCACTGAATCCTGTGAAAAGTTTGTCCCATCATTCAAATGATTATAATATATGAAGAGAATAGTAATGAGCAGCAAAGGATATGAACAACATCCCAACAGTGAGTTCAGGGAATCATTTGTACGTTTGTCTATCCATTCATGTATTCATCCACTTAACAAAATCTTACTGAGTACTTACTATTGTTCTTGACACTCTTTCAATCATAGGGTTTAGCAATAAGTGTTTGATGACTTTCGTTTGAAACATCTTCAGTGCAGGCTAAGGGCACAATTACAAAACACAACTTAGAAAGCAACGCTGCATGAACTGAAATAATACAATCCAGAAATTCAGCTATCCTCTGTTCTGCCTTGAATCTAAAGAGGATTTTTTAGAAAATGTAAGGAAAGTGGACTTCCAGTATGTAAGAATTAGTGCTCTAAGCTGAGACTTTAATCCATAAGACTTGGCAGAGACTATGAGATAACACCCCCCAATAAGTACCTGGAGAGCAGTATTCCATAGTTCTAGTTAAATCTGTTAAATCTAGTTAAATCAGGCTTGAATGGGTAATGTAAGGGGAATTTAATTTACTTGCTGAGTCAGCCCAGCTGGGGGTGGAATTGCTGTTTTCTTGGGCAAGTCTGATAAGGGCTTCGGTTCTAATAGAAATCCACTCTGCCTCAATACAGAGAGGTTGGAAGAGGCACCAATGAAAAAAGAGGCACAGTCATGAAAAATCTCCAGGAAAAAAAATAGAAAATATCATCTTGAACCATGTAAATTTCTTCCATATCCTACAGAACTTACTATATCAAATGATAAATGATGAATCATAAGGCTGTCAATATTGGGAACTGCCCATCAATAATGATTATTTGAGTTTTGAAAGAGGTAAGAAGTAACCTTTCCATGAGTAAAAGATAAGGCCATTCATAGGTCACAACAACAATAAAAATTATTATGATCTACTATATTGAACACTTACGATTATGTATCATCTTATTCAATCCTCCCAACCTCCCTATAAATTAAAAACTATTATTATTTCCATTTCATAAGTAATCATCTTTCCCAACACTCTCAAACTAGGAACAAGAGGTTTGGGATTTAAACTCTGGACTTTAAAACAAGATCCAAGGAATAGCTCTAGTTTATTCACTGAAAACAGACAGAAGTTCATTCAGAATCTTTACTGTTGACATTAAGTTAAAGTACAAGCTCTAAATAAGCATCAGTAACTGGGTATGGGTGGTCTCTTTAGAGATCATACAGTTAAGCCATATTAACAAATAACCTTGTATTATTATTCTTGAAAGATTTTTTTTCTAGGTAGTAAAGTATAGCTAAGATGTGTTAATAGTGGAATAAACTGTACTGAAATCATTTCTTCTCTAGTTAAACGACTAAACTTTGTCCATCTCTTCAAATCAAAATCAACCCAAAACAAATCTGTAGATAGATTTATTGTTCTTGCAATAGGGAGAACATGCCATGGAAAACAAAGGCCGTCTCAGTAAGAGGATGTTAGGAAGAACTGATTGCAGTCAGCAGGCTCGAATGGGTAATGTAAGGGGAATTTCAGGAAGCAAAACTGGTCTGGACTGGATGCTGTCAGGAAGCTGAAGTGGTTCTACAATGCTAGAATTGTGTCTTATATTGAAAGACAGAAGTATAGAATAAAAGCAAAGCTATTATTAATAAAGTGGCAGTTATCCTATTAGCCAAGTTAGGGGAATGTTGGTAATTTTTGGTTGGCCAGATGACCTCATTTTATGTCTGTGTGTAGACAAGATTACAAAGTGCTCCTTTGTGTTTCATGTCATCATGGACACATAGTAACCTTGCCTGCTGCTGGTGCCCTATAGGTTCTTCTACAGAAAGACACCAAAGTCTGACCGTGAAGTTTATACAAGCTCCAAGCAACACCTGGCTGATGGTGCCAAGGCAGCTCCCACCCGCCTGTTAGGGGCTCCTTTTCTCTTTCTCAATTTAAACCTCTCTTTCTCTTCTCATAAAATATAGGTCTGGGAAAATGAAGTTTGCAATATATCAATTAGGTAATTGGCATTGAGTTACCTTTCAGATGGAGTGTCTAAGAAACTAATTAGCCTATAATTTTAAGAGAGTAATGTTACCCTTCAACAAAAATAAGATAGATCTCTCCCTGAGTCGACAAGCTATAGATTATGTAACAGTAGGTGTCCTTTCAAAAAAAAATTCATTTTAGCATTCTTCCTTGGCATGGAGTTTGAAAAATTATTTTTCCAATATATTTAAATATATTTAAATGTTTTCTTAATGTCTATAGATTTTTTTCCAAGGCAAAAAGGTCAGATATTCTTGGAGCCTAAGGGAAATTTTAGATTTTAGTACAGGGGCTTTCCTAATGGTAAATATCAGTCTTGGAAACAGTATGAGTTTGGGAGTTAGATTACCTTTGTCAGCAGTAACTCTACCACATGGTATGAGCTTCAGTTTTTTTTATGACATACAAAGTGGGTCACGAGGAGGAGTGGGGGGTGACAGCAGACTACTCTGTAAGATAGACATAATAATTACACCCACCATTAAAATCAAATTTTAAATTTAAAATATAAATTAAAGGAAATTGAGATAAAAATAAGAAAAGCACAGAAACACAGTTCATTTTTGTTTATAACTAAACTGCTTTTAATTTTAGATATTCTTTAGAAATGAAAACATTCTGTGCCTAATTTAAAGAGGTGGCCTGATACGATTAGTCTATTTCTTATATCATTATTCTTATTTCTAAAACATTATTGATACACTATAAATTAATAAAGCAGTATTTTAGATGTATAATAACAATATTTATTCTCAGGAAAGTTAAAAAGATTCTCTGAGAATCATATAATCTACCATCTAGTTGGCTCAAAGCCATTAATGTAAAATAAATGACCCATGGTATCATATTGATTTACTATTTCATCTTTAAAAATGTATTGCAGCCCTCAAGGCTCTAAGGGTGTGTAATTTTCAAAAAGAATAGTGAGATTAATTTTAAATTAAAGGCACAGTAAATGACTAGATTTTATGAAAGAGGGTGAAATAAGTAGTTCAGTCAAAATGCACATAAAAACAAAAAGTTAGAAGTAGTAGTCTCACCTTTGTGCTTAAGGTAGAAAACTCTTAAGGAAAGAAACAGCTTAAAGAATAAACACTTGATTTGGAGGAACATGTGGTGAGCAAGAGTCTCAAAAAAAAAAAAAAAGTCAGTTGGGTTGTGTTCAGGAGGTAAAAATAAACGTGGAGATTTGTGGAGCTTGGGACAAGAGGTCCTATTGTGCAGAGACTGCAGACTGAAGCCAGTCAAGATACAGATGTGGTCCCCGGCAGTCCATTGTTAACACTAGGAGAACTGTGGGTGCAGTTAGAGCTCACGAACCAGCCAGTCTCCCCTCATTTGAGAGATACTCACACCAAGGAGCAATACTGGCTGCTCTTGCCACTAGTATTCAATGAGGGTTTCCCTTAAGGGTAGCCAACATAGATCAGTGGAAACTGAGAGCTAGCATGAGTGACACACATTATAGCCCCAAGGTTCTGCTCAGTCTCAGTCTCACTTCTAGATAAAATCAAATCCCCTTGATCCAAAAAAACCTATAAACTCCAGAGCTGGCAAAGTAGTAGGGGGTGCAACAGAAAGCCCCCCTATCTGTAACTGGCTGAGAGCTCCTATATAGTAAATATGTATGTAAAATGAATGAGATAAAACATAGAATTCCCATTCCCCTGCAGATATTCTTAAAGATTCCAGAGTTCCAAGATAACCAGGAGACTAAAGACATCAGCGCACCATCTTAGCGATTATTTATAATACTTATTGAGGCCATTAGAAAGAAGTCAAGAGTATTGTATTTGCAAAGGTAGAATAGTCTTAGTGGATAACTAATTTTTCTTTTTTATGAGACGATACACATTTGATTGACTGGGTTGATGCTACTACTCTTCACTGTGTATCATCAAAGAAGATTGACGACATTCCAGGATAGATACTAACAACAATCTCTTCACCCACATAAGCATGGAGGAGGAAAGTGTAGGCCAATGGCTCATGGAATTTCTCAGGAAACAACCATCTATGCATTCAGGTATAGGCATGTGATTCAAATCAAATCAATGAGACATCAGTGAAAATTTTCAGAGCCTTCTCAGCAGTAAGAGAAAAGCATGCTTTCTCTCTCTTCTGCTAAATGAGGGAGAGAACAAGAAGCTTTATATCAGAATCCAGCTTTAGCTGGAAGTTTACACTGTGAATAGCAGAGAGTATAAAAGAACTGAGACCCTTTAAGACATCATTGGGCTGCTAGATAAATCAGTCCTGAAGCCTAATCTATAAGACCCTATATGATTCCTCAATGTTTTAGCCAGTTAAATCAGAAACCTAATAGCAACCTAATCACTACCTATGGCCATGATGCTGGATTAAGGGAGTATTATATTTTGTGGCCCTGGGGACCAAGCTGCTTCCTATAAAAAGAGCCAAATTTCACCTGAATATGTGTTCAGTTCTGATATTCTATGTAAAATCATGTCCCTCAGATTAAAAACCATAAACAAAAGATCTCAGGAGGAGAGGTCTTTCTTGATTTGACAGCAAAAGCACCAATTGAATAAAGATTTTGTTTGTTTGTTTGTTGTGTTTCGTTTTATTTTGGCAAACAAGAACTGAAGTGTATTTGGAAAACTGGGAAATGAGAAACTGAAGTATTCTTTTAAGAGCCAAGTTCCATTAGGGTAGCAGGAAAATCCTAATCCTATACATGCATCTTGTAACTTTCTGCCTATAACTTCAGTGTGTGATACTTGTCTTTACCCTTAGTACATAAAAATTTGAAAGCTCTAGTATATCCCTACTGTTCTATGAGAAAATCAGGCTGTTTAAAGGAGTTTAATGCATTCCCTAATGGTAGCAAATTAAATTGAAAGGACTCTAATATAAAAGAGAAAAATTAGGGCACTTGATGCTGGCTCCTGCTTTTGGAGATAAGTTTTCCAGGACTTAAGTCAAAAGGTAAGGTTTGAGTTTGCTGATGAATATGATGTTCCTTGACTGGTGGAGGCTTTGCAACTATGTATTACAGATGAACCAAACTTAGCATCTAGAAGGCCTGAGTGGTCACATTGATGATAATGCATAGCCCCTGGATAGTGAGTGATCCCTTACCTCAGGGATGCCCAGGTTAGCAGTCAATGCCCAGGATACTCACAAACACCTTGATCAAGCACCATCAACATCCAGTGTGCAGTGCAGACCCACTTCCTCCCATGTTGCACTTGCAGCTTAAAAACTGGATCAGTACCAGTCACAACTTTATAGACATCAAGACCCTGCCCATCAATTTTGGAACACCTTGCAGATTCTCATTCCAACAGAAAATCAATATATGGAAAGTAATCTGTGTATCAGCACCATCAGCAGAGCACAAAAGCAGAGACTAGTAAAGCAAGCATTTTTTATTTTATTTTTTTTACTATGAGGAGTAAAAAATAAGTTCTGGCAATTTTTTCTCCCAATCTCTCCACAAAAGAAAATACAGTTTAAGTGTGTCAACCTTTACTGACTTATTGGAGGTCTATGTGACTTCAATCACCTTTTTTGAGCAATTTTAACTTGTTATATGTGTATGCATCAGACTAACTTACTAAGAAAGCTTTAAAACTATTTCATTGGGAATACAACCAAGTTCCTGGGGTTGGAGGTGGAGCGGGGGACTAAGAAACCAAATACCATACAAATTCTTAACAATGTAATTAATGATTTTTAATTTGGTTGGGTGTTTCTGCATGTCCCCAAGCAATTGCACATATTATCAGTTTCTCCTTATGCAATTTTAACACAGAACGACAAAACTATTTTTGAATTCTAAATAGATTTTTTTAAAAAAACACATTAGCTTACTGTCTTGCTTTTGCAGTTTATTTGAATTCCAAATAAGTGCTTTCCTTTTAAAAGTTATGCCAGGATATAAAATCTTTGTTCTTACCCTGGAGTTTTAGTCTATGGGGTTTCATTGTTGTTTTGAAGTCAAGAGAGATAGAGAAGCACTCTCCTTCAACTATCTCAGCTATGTACCATATCATAACATTATCGACATTATAGTATGTTTTTGACTTAAAAATAGAAATTCCAAAATATCAAAAGAGAATTTCTTAGTTATGCACCGCCCCTTTTGTTTAAAAATGGAAAGTTAACCTTTGGAGCAGGGATTCTTCTGGTTATTGTTATTTTCATTATACTTCTGGTTATTGTTATTTTCATTATTCCTCAATAATTTGGTTCATGGGGCAATAAAACATAGGACACCACTAGACCAGCTTTCAGCACAGCAGTTACAGGGTTTCACAGTGCAGCTTGCAATAGCCTTACTGCACAATGAGAAGTACATTTCCACCCACCATCCTGGAGCTGATGCCAGTAGGACTGCACTCAGAACACAGTAAACTAAAATAGGTTGGCTTCACCATCTATGGTTGGGCAAACAAAGCACAAAGAGCACTAAGGATCTGACAGAGATCAGTTAATTTGGTGTTCCATATTTTACTGCCCTCTGAACTAAATCCCTGAAGAATAATAAAAATAATAGGGACCACCTACGTGAGACCATTTAAGTCCTGAGGTGTGTAGAATAACTACTGTTCTTATTGGTCAAATTAATCATGTAATCGTTAGATATTGTTTGGGATTGCAGGCAGGTCTGTCTGCATGCAGAGCAAATGGATGTGAGTCAGATACAGCTTTTCCCCCCTTTACTAACCATTACTAAGATGGTTTGTGAATACTGGATGGGATGGTTTACTCCCCTAAGACTTCTGAAGCCATTATGACAACCAATAAATCCAGCCAGGAGTCATTGGTCACAAAAATTCATTCTTTGAGAAAGGTAGAGGTATGCATCCATGCATTCATTCATTCTTGCCACAGACATGTGGTGGGACCCTGCTATGTGCAAACTGAGTGCTAGAGCTAGAGTGATCATAGGAAGAGGCAGACACTGTTTCTGCTAGCACTAGGAGAAGTAATGGCACAAAACAGACAGCTTTCCATCCTATTTCTACAGTGCTGAGTTCAGTGATTACAGCTCTGCTTTCAGAGGCTGATGAGCCTGGGTCACAATCCAGCCTCAATCTCAAATAGTTACCACCAATGTGCTTTGGTAAGTTGCTTAATTTCTCTGACCTTTGGTTCTCTTACCTGTGAAAGGAGAATAGCAATACTTGCCTTGCCAAGGAAGGTGCTCAGATAACAGTCTTTATTCAGATGGTGCTGAAAATTTTTAAGTGGATAAGGAAGCTAATTATTTTATTTATTTATTTTGGTACTGAGGATTGAACTCAGAGTCACTCAACCACTGAGCTACATCCCCAACCCTATTTTGTATTTTATTTAAAGACAGGGTCTCACTGAGTTGCTTAGAGCCTCGATTTTGCTGAGGCTGGCCTTGGACTCACAATCCTCCTGCCTCAGCCTCCGAGCTGCTGGGATTACAGTTGTGCACCACTGCACCTGGCAGGAAGCTAATTATTAGACCATTGATCAGGTAGAGTTAATCATAACCTTCTATTCATACTTGCAGGATGTCAGAAATATTCTGGCATTAATCACCAGTGGATATATAACCTATCTTAGAGCCTGCCCCTTTGAATGAAGTCCTTATTCCCTGTTACAAAAGCAAACACAAGGTCAGGGAGAAAATGTCTAAGGAATTTGAAACAAAGAGATACTAAATATTTCCCCAAGATGCATGGGGAACATGGGCAGCCATACCCAGATTCACACTCAGGCAGCCCCTTCTTAGCCTCTGTCCCACACAGGCTCATCAGGTTCTGAGTTAATCACTGATTTGAACTTCTTAGCAGGACATCTAGCCAAGATTCTCCAAAGTTCTTTATATAGGTCCACCCTTTGGGTCTTCACATGGGGCTTCCCAAGGGTGCAACATAAAGGACAGTAAAGTACAAATGAGTCTAAGGGATTCTGTGTCCTAATCTTTTATATAGGATGTCTGAAGAGAGTACAATATGTGCTGACACTTGGGTGAAGCATTCTGGAAGCTCTTTATAAGTAAGGAACAATTGCTTGTTTTGGAGCACAGCTATTGGAGTGTACTAAAGAGTGCTTTTCTGAGACAAGGCCAGACATTGCTACTTAACAAAACACTGCTACTTACCATTTTCTCGGTAATAGATGGATCAGGAAGACTACAAGCTACCAATCTAATTTCTGGCAAGAAGTGCAACTCAAGATTAGATTAGCAGTTGGGAGACCATCTCTGGGTCGGAATTTTCATGATGCAGGAATTTGGGGACTTGGGTAGTGGGGCAGAGAATCAGGAAGCATGCAAAATTTCTTGGCTAAACATAGGGGCATCTGGGGAACATTTTATAGTTTGGGAATTAAATCCTTTTCTCCTTATTATTTTAATTTTCAGGAGCTTGCTTCAGTTAAAAGTAAAATGAATTCCTCACCATGGAGATCCATACTTTCTGGCTGTAGTGTGAGATAACTTAAAAGTCTTATTGCTAATATTCCTCTTTGCCTTTTAATGGCTTGAATTGGCAGAGGTAGGATTTCAGGTCCCCTGGGTGAGGAAGATTGGGGAATGAAGACAGGAATGAAAGAGCAAGAGGTACTTTTCTCCTACTGGACCAATGCTGTCTTTTCATTTTCACCCAGTGTTCTGACTGTGAGGAGGGCACAGAGTCAGAAAAATGAGCAAGGAAATTTGCCCCTCCAGAATGACTTATAGACCTTTTAAAACACCAAACCAAAATAGTCCCCAGGAATGAACTTCAGATGACAGTTTAAAAGAAGACATACCAAAGAACATCTCCATGATGTTCTATGTATTTATGTGTTGAACAGCTTGTAACGGCTTCAAATAAAAAGAGTAAAAATATGAACACACAGAATCCAGAGAGAGAGAAAGTCCAAAACACAACTTTGAATCATTTAGTAACACTCCAGTCTTTTCCAATGTGGACAGGGTAAGTTATCACTCAAATTTAAATAGAAGATGAACATTTTTACAAAGGGTTACTCTTTATGGAAATGCTTTTTATTGTCACAAAAATGTTCTAAACCACTAGAACACAAAAGGTACACAGACATATAAAAAAATCATGAAAGGATCTGAGAATCTATAGTTAAAAAGAAATCTGTGCAAAAACACACATTTCTTTCTCTTTTTTTTATCATAAAGACTAAGTTTTTAAGAGAAGTTTTAGATTCACAGAAATATCTAAAGAAAGGAACAAAGCTTTACCAACTCGTCCTTACCCCCACACATTCGCTGCCTCCCCCACCAGAGTGATCCATTTGTCACAATTGTTGAACCTACACTAACACATTATTATCCAGAGCCCATGGTTCACACTAGGATTAACTCTTGGTTGGACAAGTGTATAAAAGTGTGTCTCCACTGTTATAGTATCAACAGAGTTTGAAACCATAGAGAACTTTCACTGCCCTGAAAATCCTCTACGCTCAGTCCATTGGCCTGTTTGCAAGTTCAGAGGTTTTCATGAATCCCTCCCGGTAGAAAGAGTGCAGTGACTCAGTGAGAATCAATGCATAGTAAAGTTAACGTGATTCTGCTACCTTTCCTATCCTCTACTATCCCCCCTCCCCTCCCAAATGTGGATGTGTAATCGATGTGATTCTGCAATCTGTATTTGGGGTAAAAATGGGAGTTCATAATCCACTTGACTCTAATATATGTAATACGAGATGGCAAGAGCTTTGTAATATTTTGAACAACCAATAAAAAAAAAAAAAGTTAACGTGAAATAGGACATGCAGTTTTGAGCCTTTGGTGACCTTTTCGATGCTTTCCTGAAGTTTTTACAATAGAAAACCCAGTCCTTCCAAACATTCTGAACTCTGGTTGAGATTTTGCTCTTCAAAGCCTGCTGATGTTATCACAGGAAATGGGAGGACAAATAGCCCTTCTCTGCTCATATCCCCTGAGAGCAGAGCTGAAGAATTTAATCCTCTCAAAGATCCAGTGATGCCCTCTGCAACTGGCAATGGAGGTGCCTAAGTAGACCCCCTTATCCCACGAACAGTATGGGACTAGAATCTATCTGAGCCAAGTGGTCAGAATACTACTGTAAAATGTTTAGTGTCATCATCCCCAGACAGACACCCATGGGTCAGACTCTATGTGCTGATTTTTCACTTAGGAAATATCATCACCATATGTTCAGATTTCAATGTCTTACTAATTCTATTTCCTCCCCTCTCACTTTCTTGAGCAGTTTAGGGGTTTATTTCACTGAAAAAATTGCCAAGACTTAATTTATAAAACAGACTAAGTGTAAAGTCACCATAGTGAGGAACCCAAAACAAAGAGAAAATAAAGCAAAGAGAAATGACATATCAACATGTTTTCTGCCCAGAGGTATGATCTGCTTCCACTGTTCATGACCTCATCCCCTAAAACACCCAAGGGGAGTCAGATCCACTCAGAGGTGACCAAGATGCAATGTTTTGTTTAATATCTGTCTGGTGAGAGGCTGCAGGAGAGACTTGTTCAATTTTCAAACAAGTCAGACTCCTAAAAACATTGCAAAGGAACTGATAGGTTATGGAGCATATTTAGAAAACACATTTTCTACCTCTGGTTTTATCAAAATGAAATAATACCATCTTAAAGTAGAATGCCCCCAGGAGCCTCTGCCCAGCGTCAAAGTGTCTGAGCAGAATTTCAAAGAGGCATCCCCTGGGTCACGCCCCTCTCCTTCGTCTCAGTCAAGTAGGGGGAAAAGAAAAATTTTAGCTTCATGGTTAGCTTATACTTTTTGTCCTCTTTGTTTAATAACAAAAAGGAAACTGAAAGCATCGCATTGGTTGAGCTCCTTCCCTCTTCTGGCTTCCCAGACACAGCTGTCTCCAGCCTGCCCTCTGTCAGGTTTGAACCTTGAAAAGCCCACCCAGTGTCCTCAGCTGGAGACCCCTGCCAAGGCCAGGGCACTTCCTCAGTTGAGGAACACAGATTCTCTGTTTAGGATAAAGTTCTTCTTATTCTGACTCAATAAAATTTCATTTATTTGTCTAAATCTCACTTCCTTAAATAGAGGAAATACTCGATCCTACAATAAAAAGAGATGAAGCTTTTCCACATCGTAAGGAACTGCCTTCTCACCTCTAGTTTATTGGTGATACTAACTTACCTAAGGACGTGTGCATGACAGGAGATGGCCAGAATGAAGACATGGAGCAGAAGTCACAAAAGCATGTCTTTGGCAGGTGTGTCCCCTACACTGCGATGGGAGAGGGGATGATTCTTCAGCTGGGGGGTGGGTGAGCGGCTCCTCACTTCCAGGCTGCTTTTCAGGCTTAGTATTTCTCCAAGCTCAAAAGGTACTCTGATGACTGGACTGGCTTTCCAGGTGGCTTGGTGCTAGGGAAATGTCCCAAACAGGAGGCAGAAAACCCTGCAAAGATATGCCCTTCTCACTCAGCCTTAAACCCTGCGTGTTGTTTCCATGACTAGCTGATGATATTTTGATTTGTGTCAAACCATCTCTGAGAGTTTCTTGGTCTCCAAAAGTACTGGCTATACTAAAGTCCAGGGGCTGTATGAGTGAAGATGAAAGACTGTAACTCTTATCCGTACTTTTATTAAGGTCAGACTATTTGCAAGATGAGAAGCCTATTAATGAAGAACCAGGGAGTCAATGACACACTTGAGCATCACAGAACACTTGCCTTATTCAATCAACCTCATTTAATCTTTCTTTCTTTCCCCTCTAGGATACTCAGCATTCCCTAACATGCCAAGAACATTTGTATCCCCATCCATTACTCGAACTTTCTTTCTGTCCAGAATTGCTTATGACTGACTATATCCAAGAAGTAAGATGAGAAGAACTCTTGAGGGCAGTTCAGGTTCGTGAAGTGAACTGAGATACAGACACAGAGGAGGGTCAGATTTGGGAGGGGACCATGGCACAATGGGGTAATGAATTTGGAGGCCTGTTGTCTTTAAAAGGCCTATGAAACATTTCAGAAAAGAGAAAGAGTGTAGTAGATAAGTAAGGTAGAAGTAAGGGATGGTGATGGATAAATGAGAACCAATAGATAATGCAGTGATAGATGAAGACATTTTCCAAAGGAATTATAGTAAGAAAAAAAAACACAATAAACAAGAACAGTGGGAACAAAGGCTTCGTAAATGTCTGAGAATAGGCACAAGAACATGTAAGTCGTATAACAAAATCCACAATAAGAGAAAGGAAGCATGCAAGTAGGAGGACCAGGAGACTTCACAGTAATAGAAATCAAGGAAGAAACAAGGGAGGAGGACTATCAAAGATGCTAAGAGATAGAACTGGGGAAAAATCATTAAATGTGGTAATTAAGAGATCAAGGAAACCTTGAGTGGGAGGAAGTGTGCTTCACTGTGCAGCAGGACTGCCTGGGTTTGCGAAGTGGCACATCCTTGCTAACTGGGTCACCGTGGGCAGATTATTTACTTTTCCTGTCTCAGGCCCCGTCTATAAAATGGAGATAATGCCTTCTTTAGAGGATCATGTGAGTCAACATGTTCAGTGTGCTGAGACCACTTCCTGATCACAAGCTGTAGGCAAACGTTTGCTACTCTAATATTATTTCAAGGAAACAGAGAGCAACATATATATGGTATAATATATAAATCTTTGAAAAAGAGTGGCAAAAATTGAGGGGGAATAAGAGAGCACTATGATTACTAGAAAGATGAGTGAAGGCACTTTTGATTTTCCCCTATACCAAAATCAAGGGTAGGAGAAATATAAACATATAAATGTAAACATATAAATATAAATATACATATTTATATGATATGATATATATACTGATATATATATATATATTTTTCTCCTACCCTTCAATCAACCTCATTTAATCTTTATTCCTTTATCCATATATTTATGTGTATATATAAATATATATTTCTCCTAACCTTAGTATTGGTGTAGGTATCTCTCAATTCTGTCAAGTGGATCACCATGGTGCATGTGTGTGTGTATTCATATATATGGATAGTTACAAATAATATGGAAACAAATAATAGGGAAACCACAGTTCTATGGTGGAAAACTTCACCAAAAGTCATTATGCACCAACTTAGTCCACTTGTCAGAATTGAGAGACCATCTAGAAAATCAGTTCAGTAGACTTCCGGGTGTGTCTGAGGATATTTCCAGAGACAACTGGTTTATGGATCTGTGAACTGAAGAGGAAGAGTACCCTGAATTGGGGCAGCACAGTTGAAAAGGTTGGGGGCTTGGATGGAACCAAAAGTGGCAAATGGTCAAGTTTGCAGACGCTCACAAGTTCCTTCCTTCCTGAGTGGGTGTGATTTTTTTGTGCTGCATCTCCCTGGGACACCAGACTCCAGATTCTGCAGCCTTTGAAAATGGACTCACACCAGCTTGCAGTCCTTCAGCCTCAGATGCATCATTTGTTCTTCTTGCTTTGAGACTTCTAATCATGAAAGCCAATATAATAATCCCTTCTTATAATTCCATATACATTCTATTGGTTCTATTCTTCTCTCTAAGCTAATGTATCTACTTTATTTTAAAACAAGAAACAACACCTATCTTTAGTGTTGAAGGTGTATTTTTATATTTCATCCAACAATGTGATTATGCAACTTGGTAATCAAGTATCAACCAACTTTAATCCTTAGCCTCATTGTCTAATATGGTTTTAAGAAGTAATGTTGTATTAAATTTATAAATAAAGTAATTTATTCTTTCTGAAGGAACCTTACAGAATAATTGAAACAACACATACCATTACTTTAAGTCCAAACAAATTATGCTTTCCTAAATAATTTTTCCTTACCACTGGCCATCAGTCATTCCATAATTAGGGAAGAAAATGGGTTTTCTCCTTTAATTATGTAAATCCTTCCAACTATGAATAAAAATTGGGAAAAAAGTAAAGATTGATTATAAGAAATGTAAGGTACTTTTTTAACTTAAAAAAAAATTACTATGGTTTTCAGTTTTCCCAGCATTTGGTATCATTCTGCTGATATAGTATTCCATTGTATTCTCGTTCCAAGGCCTTACAAAGCTTCTATTCACATCAAAAATATGGTCAAGACCCTTTCCTTGACCATAAAAGTTCTCTTTGTCTTTATGATTACAGCTGGTGGAGCTTAGCTAGCCACCTGTTATCCATTATTTTATTTAGCATCATGACTACTTTGGCCAGCTCCATAAAGCCTTTCATGTAAGGTTTGTCTAGAATTCTTTTGTCTCCTTTTCTTTCTTTTCTTTCTTTTTTTTTTTTAATTTTAAAGCAAGAGGAACTAAGATAGCATCAAAAGATTTTTTTTTTTTTTTTTTTTGCCAGCCAATTCATGAGTTACAATGAGTTACATTTGCAAAGTGAAACAATCAGTATTTTCACAAGCAAGTTACCAATCAACCATCTCATTCCGGCACATACACCCTCAGCATGTTAGGAGCTATAAGTTGGGGTTTATCAGTTAGTTAATCTATGCTACGTTCCACCGTCATGCTGTCAGAGTCCCATTGCCTCCATGTGCTCCTCTTGCAAAGGACATTTGAGGATTTCTAAATATTTGCGTATGATTTTAAGGACTTAAATAAATTAAGTAGTAAATGGATATGTTGTAAGAGAAATAAATTTTAGAAAAAACTATGTGTGATTCATACCCCTGTTTTCAAGGACAAGAGTTTAACTCGGGAGGCAAAACTAATAAACGTGGAATAATTAGATATCAGCAAAGTATTTAAGCAGTAGGAAACTGTCCATAAATGCAATCAGAGTGGAAAAAGAAGGAGGTCAACCGTGAGGAGCAGAAGTGAACAGTCACCTTACCAGAAAGGAATCTAGGATGAGAAGGATGGCTTCCTGTGGTAGGAAAACAACAGGAGAGAAAAATCCCAGCAATTGCTGCCAAGGGAGAGCAAAACCAGGAGCCTGGGAGGATCCCCAGGAACTAGCTCTCACACATGACATCCTTTAGATAGACCACTTTCACTCCATAGATTTCCAGCAGAATTTAATTTGTAACTTGACATTTTATGTCTTTTTACAACTCAGCTAAATTTATAAATTAAATGAGAAATTTCTCATACAGGCAACCTAATTACTGGACTAAAAAAAGGAAACTTTAAGACGTTTATCCTCCTTAGAAAGAAATTCATGTTCCTTTATGGTTCGTTGTGCACATTTACAGACTATTTTCCAAAAATGTTTATGCTTCAGGTTTGTTTCTCTGGCTTGATGCTGAATGTAATACCAAGCCCCAAGGAAATGCTGCACCCCCAGCAATCCTGGCCAGGGGTCACTGTTGGTTCTGCCTGATAACCTTGTCCCAGGAACAGACCTGACCCTGGCTGTGGATACTGGCCAGAGACCTGAAAGAGAATCTACCTTCTAAGAGACTGTGGAAGCTCACTGCAGGACGTCTAATTCTACTGATAAGTTAACTTTAAAATAACATGGCTGACAGCAGAGAGCCCTATCCAGTCCCAGAATCTCTCTGTCCATATCCTATGCCCAAACTTGGAGAGCTATGAGAGAGGAGAAAAAAGGAATATTGGGATGAAGTTGTTGAGGATGGGTGAATTTCAACAGTTATTCTTCCTCCAATGAATCATATACTTGTTAAAATAAAAACTTTTTCTAAATTACTATTTTATTTCTGTAAAGGTAAATATCCATACGATTTAAAAATCAAATTATACAGAAATTACACAAAGGAATGTCTTACTCTTACCTTGTCCCCATATATCTTCTTCATTTCTTATGAAACCTCTAGAAGTTCTCAAATCAAATGTTAAGCACAATGGAAACCACTGCCTTACTTTCTTCCTCTGTTATACAAAGGCCCACCATTTCTTAAAAAAGGATATAGCTGATTAAGCCAACTGCAGGAATTTTTAAAATAACATTGCTTTAGATTGAATTGAACAGAGATACAAAGAAATCTCCTGCCCAGCATCACTGCCAAACTTGCCAAGTGATGAGGTTTGTGGTTGGGGGAAGGAGGAAGGGGTGGAGTAGTTTTCTGCATTGTCTTTGACTTAACTGTATGTTAAGTCATGTTCAGCAAGGGCCTGGAAGGACACTTCATAAATTATATCCTACTCTTCATCAAATACCAGGGTAGGCCTATGCTGTTACTTTTGGATTACTGCTTATTGCAATTTTCTTTTCTGCTTTTCCTTTTATGATGCAACTGATGAGTCAGTAGAAATCTCACAAATACTTTAACACTTGAGTGAATGTTGTCAAATTCTGTCAAATACATTTAACAACTATTTAATATGTTTCCAACAGTGAGCTGTGGTAAAATAGTGGTCATTTTATAAAGGTCAGAGGAACAAGGGGGCTGTTGATTGAAATTCTGTTCTTTGATGCAGAACAGATGCTAATGACTTACCAGAAAATAATTCAACTCCTGCCCAGGTAACTCAAATTCCTTTAAATAAGTATGCATGTTAATCTTATTACTTTTTTTATCTTGAACAATGGTAACCAGGAAATAACCTTTCTAATCAATGAACACCAACAATCTAAAGTGTGACAAATCTAGATTTCTGACTGAACTTACTGAGAGGTCTCATTATCAGACCATAGAAAAGAATAATGTTTTACATTATTGATGTGTTAATAAATCTTTTTATATGCATGTGTATATTAGTCATCAGTAAGTGTAGAGTCAAAATGCCTTCTAGTCAATATATAAAAATTCTATCCCATTATCATATCTCCAGTGCATATTAATTAGCCTTTATAGTTCAAGCATGCCTCTGTTATCAAAAAAAATGCAGAGAATAAAATTGATATGTACTATTTTAGGTATCCCTGTCATTTGTAAAGAATGTATTTTGGATAATGTTGTTCTTCTGTCAAACTTATTATCTATATAGAACTTTACAATAGGATTGGGTCCTCTTTTACTTATAGAGTATCTGAAACTTCCAACAATATTTAAAAGGCAGTAAAGGTTAATGATACCTTGCATAACTAATGTCAATTTTAATGTATAAAAGGGTGGTGGCCATAATTATTATGATCTCTCATAATTAATATGCCCATCAGAGAGATTTCTCATCAGTTATACTAATACATGTTATCTACCGTTGGGACACATATCCTTAGAGGAAACAAAGATAGGTCCTTGACCTTTGGAGAACTCACGCGCTAGTAAGAATACAAAATAAATATGGCAATACTGAACAACAGAGATAACTGAAGACCAGGAGTTGGGTTTGCTATAATTCTAATCTTGGGTTTTCCTCAATGTGATTTTAGCACAATATTTAATCTCTTCAGACCAGGTTCATATTCTAAAAATGAAAAGACTGGATTAGATGACTGCTTAGAGCTTTTAGAGCTCTCAAATGTCGATGGCTTTAGATAACAACATAAGTATCTAAATCAGATAACTCATGCTAGGTGTTGAATATCTACAGATATTAAATTACTAAGGAAATTCAGAGGAAGGATCAGTCGCCAGGGCCTATCTGGAGAAAACTTCTGGAAGGGAAGCCAGAATGATGGCAGCTGGATGGGTCAGACTTGGGGCTTCAACCCACCTACAGTGTGGGGTAGCAGCAGATTCTGAGAGCTAAGGACTGCCCAGCTGAGAAACAACAGTGACCTGGTGGTCAGCCAGCAGCCCTTAAATTTAATCTGGCCATGATCAGTCTCTGCCCAGACTCATGCTGAGGGAACCAGTGACCCCAGCCAAAGGGAAAGGAGAATCATAGAAGCTGAGCTCCATCTGCTCTTAAAGGGTTATTTCCATCATATCATAAATGAGTTAAAGCAACATAATTTTAAAGAGTATAAATAAAAAGAAAACTTCAATTTCACAATAGAGTATAAAACCTTCACTTTCTATTTAAGCAGTTAAACTGTATTCCTCTTACTAGGTAACTGACAAAAATACATAACATTCAGGGAAAAATACTGATTTAGATATTAGATGCAGGATCTAAGGAAATATAATGTCTTTCCCAGGCCCAAATACTCCCCCTGAAAAGCTGAGAATATGAATTGAATATCAGACTCAGTTCAAGGTTCTGCACTAATATGAGATTTCATCCAGGATTTCTGAGTCTCTAAGCATAACACACTAGCTTGCACATAACCACACTCCACTCAAGGAAAAGTCTAGAAATTTTCCAAGCTGCATGCTTATGCCTAACCAGTCCTGCAGGTAATAAGCAAGCCCTGCCATGCATAAGACCTTTAGCCCCACCCTCGTCTGTATGCACTGTGGATGTTATCCAGTTTATCCAAGTAGAACCTTGTGTATCTCTTTGGTTCCAAGCTGTAGGCTTATGTTTAACTCTACTGTGTGTACCTAGTTCTTGTGATGGGGCTTCTTCTCTTGCCCTAGCTGGCACTTGCATCCCCATGCAGATTCCTGAATTTTACCCTAAACTCCAGCTTGCCTGTCAGGAGCCACACTTAACCTAATCAGTGGCAATCCTGTATTTCTAGAAATAGTGATATGAAAGCCTAGAAATTTCCAATTAAAAAGGTCTCTTCAACCTATATCCATTGCTTCCGGTGACAGCTGCTGTCAATACGTTTATTCTGGTACTATCAGGCAGGAGCCCTGAGCAAGGCTCAAGGGTGGCTTCAGGTGCCCATTAACAGCACAGCAAATTCCTGAATTGTCCCTTAGCTCTCAGCAGCTGCCAGAATCTGTTTCCACTGTCAGTCATAGTCTGTCCCCAAACTCTGATTGTGTCATAACTCTTGCAGGGTAGAGAATCCAAATGCCATTTAAGAATACCTCTGAATTCTTAAAATGAACTCTAGAGAGTACCTTACAGCACTCAATACTTTTCTCTATTAGTTTTCTTTTGCTGTATTTAAAAATTGTCCACAACCTTAGTCATTCAATACAACACCATTTATTATACCATAGTCAAAAGTCTGGGGCACTCAGCTGGCCTCTCAGCATAGGCTGAAATCAAGAAAAAACACAATCTGAAGAGACAAAGTAATCATCAAAACTAGATGAAGATAAGACAGAGCTATTGAAATTATCAGAGGGGGAATTTAAAATAACTACAGGTTAAGGGCTCTAATAGAAAAAGTAAACATCATATAAGCAAGAACAAATGGGTCTTATAAGCAGAGGAATGGAAAGTCAAAGAATCAAAAGGAAATAAAGTCCACCACACTGTAATAGAAGTGAAGGATGACTTCACGGTCTCATAAATCACTGGAAATGGCAATAAAAGAGTCAGTGAACTTCGAGATCTGTCAGTAGAATTAAAAAACCACCACAAGAACAGATTATCCAGGAGCTATAAGGCAATATGAAAAGGTATGACATATACATAACTGGAATTCTGGAAAAATAAGAAAGGAATGAACATAACAGAAATCATTGAAGTGACAAATAATACAATCATAAACATTCTTGGGCTTGTCTCTTGGTTCACAGGCACATGCATATCTGTTGGAGTTGTAGAACTTTGACTTTAAAAGATAATGCCAAATTGTATTTCAGAGTTTACTGTAACCCTTTACAGTCCCCACCACATGGTGGAAGTTTCATTCCTTCTATATCCTCATCAAATCTGCTATTCTCAGTCTTCTTGATTATAAACTTTCTGGTAGCTCCGTGATGCTACTAAGTTTGGATATCTTATTTTGCAAAGTAGCTGTTCAAGTCTTTTGCTTTCTATTTCATGGTCTGTCTTGAGCTTCTCAATTGAAGGAGTTCTTTATATATTGTTCTTTATATATTCTAGCTATAAATGCAGATTCAGTATACTTCTTGTTCACACACTTACCTTTGATTCTAGCTTTGTCCCTTGGTCCCATGAAGCTGTGAAAAATGCTTTCATGCTTCTCAGCCTCTCTGCTACTTCTTTCATAATCAGCCGATAAGCTTTAGAAGGAAATCTGGTTCACGAGCTGAGCTCATCCCTCTAGTCCTTTTCCAGAATTCCATAATTCTTTCCTACCCTATTAGTTCACTAATGCTATCAAGCAGATATTTTAATGTTTTCCTAACTTTTCTAATTACTCTCAGTGGTAGAGCTGCACTGAATTATTGCCATTACTGGAACTGAAAGTCTCAGTCGAATGATATCTATTCACACCTCTTAACCTCTTTCCACTCCGTTATGAGGAATCTGAGAGCATACTCTTGGCTCAACATACAGACATAGCGTAGTGAACGTGACACAAGTGTTTACTCCTTTTTTTATATTAAGCTACAACATTTTTTCATACATTGTACTTCAACCACATTCATTTTACCCTCTAAAAACCCTCAATTACTACTTAATTGTATTATATAGAGTATTGTTCTGAATTGGGTAGACCTAATCTTAACAATGAAAGTCTGCTTTTCTTTCAGCAATTTAAGCAACTGAAACACTTTTCCAACTGCATAAGTGTGGGCAATATTCAACCACTTGGGGCCTTATGTTACCTTCTTTGAAGTTCAAGTTTACTCTCATATCAAAAGTTTCTTCCTATTTTAGGATTCTGTACTTCTGACTAAGGATAAAAAGCATATTTTAATAAAAGCATTCACAGATAAGAATAAAAATAAGCTCATTTAAAAGTCATATCCTGCATATCAGTGACATTGGTTAAGAGTAATGTGGTCTTATTTGTGGTGGATCCAATGGAAGGAAGTAAAAGCAGAATATAAATAAATCTAATAGAAAATAATATTAGTGGAAAAAATGCAAATGGCTAGGGAAAGGGAAATTTTTTTTTAATTTAAGAGATGAAGCCATTGTCTCATTGCTTAATCTATAACCAACCTGATGCCATAAGCATAATGGACAAGTTCCATAATCAGACTGGACACATTTTGTTAGTCACCGTCCCTTGGTCCCATGAAGGACC
Source organism: Callospermophilus lateralis (assembly GCF_048772815.1). NCBI lineage: Eukaryota > Metazoa > Chordata > Mammalia > Rodentia > Sciuridae > Callospermophilus > Callospermophilus lateralis. Next base: position 44,150,982 of record NC_135316.1, on the reverse strand, counting down.
TTTCTGCCCTGTTGTATGCCACACCCAAGACTCAGCCAGACAGCAAAGGCTTTGTGGGCACAGCACTTCAGCACTCTGTAGCCTCCAACAAACTACTTAACCTTGCAGAGGTCATTCTTGTCCACAGAGGCCAATATCTCCTCACTGTTGTAAGGATTTAATGATGTTGGTTGTTGTTGAGTCATAATGTAATACTTGGAAGTTGGGAGGCATGAACAGATGACAACTATTATCAGAAAGTGCACCCTGACTGCTAAAGTGCTCAGTCTTTAATAGAGAATGCAGAAAATGCCAAGGGGTCATGTGATCAGGTTGAAAATATGTGTTGCCTTACCAAAGAAAGTGGAGTGTGAGCTATTTTTGGTTCTGATATTCTATTAGAATACTATGATACAACCACTTCAATGTTTCTAGCAGCACAACTCACAATATAGTCAAGTTATGGAACTCATCAACAAATGAATGAATAAAGGAAATACAGCATATATATCCAATGGAGTTTTAGTCAGCCTCAAAGAAGAATGGCTTTATGGCATTTACCGATAAATGGACAGAACTGGAGAACATCATGCTACGTGAAATAAATGACTCAGAAAGTCAAGGATTGAATATTTCCCCTAATATACAGAAGCTAGAAAATAAGGAAAAAAGGAAGGGATCCCATGAAAATGGAAGATCAGTGAAACAAAGGAAAGGAATTGGGGAGGGAGAGGAGATGGAAAGAGAGAGGAATGGTGGAATGAAACTGACCAAACTATGCTGAGTATGTGTGTGAATACACCTTGGTGAATTTCACCTTATGTGTATCTATAAAGCACTCATTTTTAAACAATAACTATAAATAAAAAAAGGAAATGGAGGAGAAAGAGCTGGGGGGGGAGGGAAAGAAGGAGGGAAAGGGGAAATTCTGGGGACTAAAGTGGAACAAATTCTGTTCCATGCTTGTATGATTATGTCAAAATGAAACATGATAATATGAATAAATATAATGAACTAATAAAAAATAAAGAATCCAAACGCCAAGAAGACTCATGTAAATATTTCATTTGATGGCTTCTTATCTAAAAATGAGAAGCTGGGAAACTAGATATTTCTTCACAATTAGAAATAATTCTGATTGCTACCTTATAACTTAGTAACTCAGCCTACATAAAATTTATGCCCAAAGAGTTCAAAAGTATAAGATTAAGATTTCTAGGAACAGGAGGGGTAAGAGTTTTGGTTCCAAGGAAATGATTTCTTTCTTTACTTTTTTAAAAAAATTTTTGGTAAGACAGGGTTTCACCATGTAGCCAGGCTGGCCTTAAACTCCTGATTCTTCTTCTTCTTCCTCCTGAGTAACTACTAGCTGAAATTATAGGTGAATGCCCCCATGCCTGGCTTGGGAATGATTTCTTGAACCAGAAGACTATGAAAGTTATTAGAAATCATTAGTCGTAAAAAACACAATGCAAAACATTCTCATCTAAGGAAAAGGTAATATGACAAAAATAGTTCTTTAATTTTATACAGTGGCAGTGATTTACTATAACTATATGAATATCTTTCTCCTTTACTCACACAGAATATGTATGCATCATTTGTCTTTTATCAAGCTGTTTGTTATAAATGAACCGACCTCATACTCTTTGAAGCAACCTATTTGACATCATTTGTATGATACAACCTCACAAGAAAAAAAATTGCTATAGAAACAAGAGAACCACACATAATCTTCTATTACAAAAATTCATCTGAAAAGTGGAATTTTCAATGAACAACTTTAATCAATTTTTAATCCTGATATATTGAAGCTATGAAGGATCTCAAGGATCATCCAAGTCAATCCCCTCATATGACAAATGAGGAATTGAACCCCAGAAAGGATAAGTGTGATATGCAAGGTCACATAACTAGTTAGAAACACAACAGGGACAAAAACCCAGACCTCCTGACTCCACAGATGGTGCTCAGAACAGTGGGTGGGCAATCCACTTAAAGCAGATAGACGATGTGAACAAGAGATTCACAGAAGAACATCCTTCATATGAATTATAAGGCAACTCAGTAAGCAAATAATCAGAATCTTAATGAAATCAGGATGAGCCTAATGAAAATTAAGAAGCCAGGCTAATGATGACAGGCAAAAATAAGTAAACAAATAGTTAATATATGATAATCATTTTCCTTAAATTGACATGGTATAAGAGTTATATATAGATGACTCATCTCTTTCAGGCCAGGTCTTAGACATTCTGGAATAAAACCATGAATGTCAAGAAGCAGAAGGGGAAATAAAAGAAAATACAAATGGGCAACCATATCAATTTGAGAAAACTTAGGCAAGAGCCTGTGCACCGGAAGTGATTTTGATAAGTTTAAGTGTTCTACCAACAGAAAAAATTAGCCCTTAAAATCCAATTTTTTGCATTCTATTTTGTGTAAACCAGAGAAATTGTGTGCAAAGGAATTTGCAGTGAGATTATCTTTCATTTTTGAGAACTTATATATTTATGCAAGACTCACAGGCAACATCATGCCTAATATCACCATCCTTCAGGAGGGTACTGTCAATGCGTTGGCCACAATAATAATTTTAATTCATTAAATATAGAGAAACATTTTAAGATATGAATTCTACTTCCCAAATTTAAAATATCCCATGGGATTGTGGTTTCAATAAAAGGAATGAAACTGGGCACTAAATGCCCCCAGTAAAAGAAGCCCAGGTACAAATTCTAGTAATAATAATGTCCTTGGCTACACTGATGTTGGGGTAAACTACATATGTTCCCCAAAAGCCAACAAAACTACTTCAGTACTGCCATGATCTATCTCTATGCATTTTAATTTTATTGTCACAACCTACAAAACCTGATTTCAAGAGTTATATATAAATTTGCAGATGTCAAGACAACATGGATGTTGCATATAAGTGGACATAAAAATAGAGAATCAAAATATAAAACTGCATATATGTACTGAGATTGGGGGAGGGGCGGTTATTAGTTTGCTTGTTTTATTCATTTATTTGTTGACCAAGGCACTGAGGGAATTCAATTGGCGGGGGGGAGCATTTTTCAACAAATGGTGCTGAACAACTGAATATCTATGTGAAAAAAAATAATTTTGACTTTTAGTTCACTTCACATATAAAAGTCACCTCCAAATAGAACATGACCTGAATATAAACTTTAAAAATATAGAACTTCTAAAAGAAAATGTAACCCTCCATAACCCTGAGGCATGTAAAGAGTTCTTAAACATGACACCCAAAAAAGAATCATTTTTAAGCCAGTGATTATTCAGATTTTAGAAAAATGTAAGTTTTGTCCTTAGAAACACCACTTATAAAGTGAAAAAGCCAAACCAAAGACTAGGAAAGTTTTTTTGAGATATATATATAGATATATATATATATATATATTGAGAATACATAAAGAACTCTTACCATTCAATGAGAAGATAACCAAATTAAAAAATAATGTGGACAAAGGATTACAACAAATACATCACAAAAAAAGACTTGTGGGGAGACATGGGGAAAATGGAGGAACTTTGATCGGGCAAAGGGGAGAGAGGGTAGGGAGGAGGCATGGGGGCAGGAAAGATGGTGAAATGAGATAGAATTCATTACCCTAGATACATGTAAGACTGCACATAGGGTGTGACACTATATCGTGTACAGCCAGAGAAATGAAAAGTTGTGCTGCAATTGTGTATGATGAATAAAAATGCATTTTGCTGTCATATATATCTAATTAAAATGAATTTTTAAAAATTAAAAAAAAGAAGACAAGTGTATGGCTTTTGAGTGCACGGAAAGGTGCTCAGTATTATTAGTCACCAGGAAATGCTAATTAAAATAAAAATGACTGTACTACTTCAAGGCCACTATAACAGTTAACATTTAAAAGACTGACAGTAGCAACTGTTGGTGTGACTGTGGAGACACTAAAGTGTTCATACATTACTCATGGTAGTGTTTCAGTACACATTGGAGGATAGCTTAACCCTGAAGTTACACTTAGGTAATTATCAGAGAAAAAAGAAAACGTATTTTTACAAAATCTTGCCATAAATATTCCTAAAAGCCTTATGCATAATAGCCAAGAGAAATGTTCACCAATTAAAAAAATGAAAGGATAAGCAAACTGTGGTATATTCATACAAGGGGACACTTCTCTACAATGAAAAGAATGGCTTGCTGAGACATACAGCAAGACAGCCAAATCCTAAAATCATTACACTAAGCAAATACATCAGAACCAAAGAAGACATACTGAAGGGTTGTATTTATATAAAACTTTATAATATGCAAACTGATCCATAGTGACAGAATTCAAATTAGTGGTTGCCTAGGGCCAAGGGTCAGGAGCCCAAGCAAACTTTTAGGGATGATGAGGGTGTTCTATATCTTCATTGTGGTATTAATTACATGGGTTGTTACATGTTCCAAAACTTCAAAGTATAATAGAATTCCCATACTGATAATTGGCTAAAAAGAAAAGCCAACAATGTCAAAGAATATGTAGGTAGGTACTTGACAGGTTCTGATTCCTATTTTACAGAACATTCTGATTTCTCTTCTGGGAAGAGACTGAGAAGGTTGGAGCAAGTTTTCTTCTAAGTGTTCCCTCCACAAAGAAGTCTTCCCTGGCTCCCTTATCTAAAGTAATCAAACTCATCCCATTTACAATGATATGATTTGTATACATAGAAAATGTGCAGACAAACAGATAAATTATTGGAATTAATGGAACATTATCAAGATTTCTGGATTAAAACATGAATCTATAAAAATAAATTTTGTTTGTAAATAATAGATATGTAATTACAAAATACATTTTTTCCTAAAATAGCATTTATAACATCAAAGTATCAAATGCCTAGGAACAAATTGGTTCTAAAATTTATTAAGAGAAATTAAATAAGACCAAAAAAAAAAGAATCAAGGTGTATAATTACTTTAATAAGAATCTGCAATTCAATATCATAGAGATGTCCATTCTTCAAAATTTGCCTGTGGATTAAAATTTCCACACCCCGCCCCCGTCAGAAACTGGCTATCTAAATACCATATTAAAATGCAAAGACCAAGAACAACCAGATGAAGAACAAAGTAGGAGTACTTACTCAATTAGACAGACAACTATAGCATCTAAGGCAGTTTGCTGTTGCCTCAAGGATAGAGACCTAGACTAAAACAACCAAACAAAAAGCAGGGGAAGAAGGCTAGATATATAAGATCATTTACGATAAAGGAGACCTTGCAGAGCACTACAGGAAAGGAAAGTATCAATAAATGGTTTTAGGCTAACTGAATATTCAAGTGAGAAAAAAAAATGAAACTAGATCCTTACACATCATTTAATATTTAAAAAATAAACTTTAGAAGAATCTAAAGATTTAAATGTGAAATTCCAAAGTTCCTAGATGAAAATGTTTGCATATATCTTCAGGATAAGTTTGAATAAGTTTCAACAGAATACTAAAAATTTTAATGGAAAAGATTGATAAGGGCTGGGGATGTGGCTCAAGTGGTAGCACAGTCGCCTGGCATGCGCGCGGCTCCAGGTTCATCCTCAGCACCACATACAAATAAAGATGTTGTGTCCGCCAAAAACTAAAAAATAAATATTAAAAAATTCTCTCTCTCTTCTCTCTCTCTCTCTCTCTCTTAAAAAAAATATTGATAAGTTGGGCTGGGGTTGTAACTCAGTGGTAGAACACTTGCCTAGCATATGTGAGGCACTAAGTTCAATCCTCAGCACCACATTAAAAAAATAATAATAAACAAATAAGATAAAGGTATTATGTCCATCTATAACTAAAAATATTTTTTAAAAGAGGGATCAATTAAGTTACAGTAAAACTAAGAACCTCTATTAAAAATCCTCAATGTTTTAAAAAGTAAATAAATTACAGAATTGGAGAAAATATTTGTTAACACTTATATCAATAAAAAATGCATGTATAGACTAAAGAGCTACTGCAAAACAATATTAAAAGGACAATCCTATAGACTTCAACATTCATTTTACCAAAAAAGATGACCAAATGGCCAATAAAATTATGAAAATTGTTCAACTTCAATAGTACATCAAGAAAATGCCAAGATAAGATCACAAATTGGTATCACTGTAAACCCACCAGAATTACAAAAATTAAAATGATTGACAATATCATCATGATAATTCACTAACCTGTACATTTATGACTTGAATATATAGTGTCCTTCATAATAAAAATCAAACTAAATTTAATAATAAATAATCAAGGGGAGAAACCAATATTAGAAAGTCACTTAAGAAAGCAAGCAGAAGCTGGGCATAGTGGTGCACACCACTGTGTAATCCCTGCAGCTCAGGAGGCTGAGGCAGGAGGATGGCAAGTTCAAAGCCAGTCTCAGCAATTTAACAAGGCCCTAAGCAACTTAGTGAGACACCATCTTAAAACAATAAAAAGAAAAAAAAAAAAACAATAAAAAGGGCCAAGAATATGGCTCAGTGGTTGAGCATCCTTGGAGTCAATCCCTGTATCGAAAAAAAAAAAAGAAGAAGCAGAAATGTTCTCATGAAGGCCCAAATATCCAAATACTGTTTACAAAATGTGCAAGCTTTTGTCAAAAATTCAACTCATCATGGTAATTGAAATAAGTCAATCCCCAAAACCCAAAGGCCAATATTTTCTCTGATATGCAGATGCTAATTCACAATGTGAGGGTGTGGGCGGGGATGAAGGGAAGAATAGAGTTACTTTAGATTAGGAGAGTGAAGAAAAGATATGAAGATAGGAAAGATAATAGAATGAAACAGACATTATCTTATGAACGTATATTATTGCATGACCAATGTGATTCTACAACATGGATAATAAGAAAAATAAGAAATTAGACCCCATTTATGTCTGATATATCAAAGTTCATAAATGCATTCTACTGTCATGTATAAGCAATTAAAACAAATTTTAAAATTATTTTAAAAATTCAACTCAACCAATATAAACCTATAATGCCACATTATCTTGATGATTCTGTTCTTGTTTTTGAGGGAGAATGGAAAAAAACTGTTTTAGGCTTATGAGATTTGAAAAAGTATCTACTACAGAAAAGAAAATTATAAAATTATGAACAAAAAAGAGAATGGTAAGGGCATATATATCTTATTAGTTATTTAAATTAACCATAAAGCTACTGTAATCAAAATGCTTTGGCACTGACACAGAAATAGACAAATGGATTTATAAACAAAGTAGAATCCACAAATAAATCCACAAAAGCAGTATTTTAGTTCAGTGGGAAATAATTGGTTTGTTAATAAATGATCCTGGCATGGTTGGCTATCTGTCTGGAAGAAAACAAGCTAGATCATCTACCTCTCACCATATGCCAAAACAAATTCCAGATGGATAAAACAAATGCAAAAATATTTTTGAAGTTTTTAAAAATTAGAAAATTAAGATACTGTCATAACCACAAGGCAGAGGAAAATTCCTTATAAGATAAAACATAATTATCTGAAGCCTTAAATTTTAAAAGAAATATATTTTGACTTCATAAAACTAAAATGTATACAGCAAGGCCACTATAAACAAAGTAAAAACAAAAAAGACTAACAAGGAAAACATTTGTATATGACACAGGGCTTCTACATTTAATAGTCCAAAAGATTGCTTCTAATATGAAAACATGCAGGAAAAAATAGACAAAGCCTTTAAAAAAAAAAAAAAAAACTATTCACCAGAACATGAAATACAATTGGCCAATAAACAGGAAAAGATGCCCAGCCCCAAAACTGCCTGGAGAAATAGGAACCAAAGTTGTATTTTTCACCCATATCAGCAAAAATTAAAATATTTACTACATTAGGAGCTAATGAAGACATGGAAAATTGAGCACTCTTTTATTTCATTGCTGAGGTGATGTGATGAGTTGCTCAAGATTCTTATAATAAGCTTACATTAAGAGTTGCCTTGAATTAGGCAGAGGGGAAGGGAGGGGATATGAGGGTAGGAGGGGCAGTAGAATGAACTGGGCGTTATTACCCTATGTACATATATGACTACACGACCAATGTGGTTCTACATCATGTACAACCAGAAGAATGAGAAGTTATACTCCATTTATGTAAAATGTGTCAAAGTGCATTCTACTGTCATGTATAACTAATTAGAACAAATTATAAAATGATTGGAAAAAAATTGCAACTAACACTCAAAATATGTGTGCCTTTGATCAAGCAATTTCACTTGGGAGAATCCACCCTAAAGGGACAAAAGTACCAGTGCATATGGATAAATGTAAGGATGATTGTTGAGATAATTTTGGGGAAGACAATTAAAAAGAAAAATACCCAGGAAATGAATTTTTTTGATCCAGAAATGGTTAAATAGATTGTGGAATATCCATTTTACAGGTGTAGCTCTTGAAAAAAAAAGGAAAAAAGAAACGGATGGGAGAGGAGGAGAGGAGAGGAAAGAAAATGAAGTAAAAGATAAGAAAGGAAAAAAAATGAATCAGTATTTATTCACCTTCAGGGATATTCAAGTTGCATTGCTAACTTGCGGGTGAATGTGCCACAAGATCCTATATATGTGTATATGTTTTCATGAACACTAAGAAAATCACAGAAGTTTAAGATTTAGCATGCATGTAATATTCATTTAGAACAACTGGGAATAGAAGGAAATAGGAAAAATTACCTTCCCAATGTGCCTTTGCATTGTTGAGTGATTACAATAAGCATACATGTTGTAATTACAGACTTTTAGTAAAGGAATATTTTTTCAGGAATATTTGTTGACTGAAAATGAAAATGAATGTTTGACTCTATTGACTCCACACATTCTAATATAAACTCTTCCCCAGTTTCTCTATAACTCTTCTTAGAGGTTTTGTTTTGGTTTGGTTTGTTTGGTTTGGTTTGGTGTTTTTGCCCTTTTTCTAACCTTCTCCCCCAACCCACTCTCTCATTATCAGCACAATTTCCTCTCTCATTCTGGAAATAAACCTTCTCTCCTAATTCTTTCTCTCTGGTGTTCCCATGGTATCTTACTCGGTTACTTGTGGCACTGAATTCCTCTACAGATTCAGAGAAGTATAGGAGACAGTCATGGAAGTAAAAAAATTTAAACTGGATGATAATCTTTATAATATAATACACACAGAATCCCTAGAGATAAATATGCAAAAGTATATTTTGAATATGAATAAATGACAAGTCACATGGGGCTAAAGCTTTGGAGCAGAGTTCTGGAGAAAGAGAAATCACTTTGCCAAATGAACAGAGGGTCGGCATTTCCGACGCTGTAGTTGTATGTTGCCATTCATTCTTTCTTTTTTCCCAGAAATATTAAGTTTTTTGATAAACTTCATAAATTGTAGATGACTGCCTGTGTTCGTCAGTTTTTCACTGCTGTGACCAAAATACTTAACAGAATAACTTAATTTCAGAGGTTTCTATCCATGGTTGGCTAACTCCATTGCTCTGGGCCCGATGAGGCAGATCATGGCAGAAGGGAATGGCAGAGGAAAGCTGCTCAGCTCCTGGCAGCCAGAAAGCAGACAGAGAGAGAACTCAGGACAGATATCACCCCCAAGGGCATGCCCCCAGTGATTGACTTTCTCTAGCCACACCCACCTGCCTATAGTCAATACCCAGTAGTCCATTCAAATTATTAAACCATCAAATGGATTAATCCACTGGTGAGGTTACAGCTCTCATAATCTAATCATTTCACTGTGAACATTCCTACATTAAAGATCGTGCTTTCAAAACACGAGTTTTACTGAGGACATTGCTAGATCCTAACCACAACACTGCCTACTAGTCTAAAACTGTGCTTAAGATAAATGTCCTCTTCCGGAAAGCAAAGAGAAGTAAAGATATTACCTAGTTAGTAAAAATGGACAATAAAAAGAATGATGTTTTAATTCAAATTCAAGCTAGAAACAAAAACATTATACAGTGCTACCTTATTCTTTTCTAAATCATTGGTATATTCAGTTTTATTCATTCTCCTAGAGAAATCCAGTCCCTGGCCTCCAAGACTCATGTGCAGATAATGAACATAAATCAGAACATACAATTTTTATTCTTCAGTTTGATTGATTGATATAATAAAATATTTTCTTCTACTTGTTTATGTTCATGACTTATTTGGGGTAGTTTTTCTTCAAAATTGGTTGGTTATTTTCCTTTAAGGAGAAGCGAAGATGCTTAAATTGGGGTGAAAAGAGGTAGTGATACATGACTGCTCCTTGCAATGGCTCTGTGGGGACAAAAGAACCTGGAAGACATCTGTTACCTCACCACAGAGCATGACTGCCTCAGAGACAGTAAATCAGGAAAGGGGAGAGGGGAGAATGCATCAGCCTCTGGCAGATGAGCTTCTCTTGCTCTCTGGCTCTTCTTCTAGTGCATAGAAATTTATTTGCACAACATCGTAGAGAAAATTTTGTTATTTAGAAAAAAAAAAATTTTGTCATGATGTAGCAGAATTATAGACCTGGATGGTGAAAAACTGGAAACTATCTTAGAAATCTGTCTCTCGGCATCCTCCCTTTACATATTAGATCAAAGCAGAACAATTAAATAAGATGCACAAGATATCACAGCTACCAAGTGACTTTCTCTTTATAATTCTACCTCCCTGATATCAGCCCCTTAAAATAATCAACAAACATTTTAAGATCTTTCTAAAAGTTTTACAAAAGAAATGCTACTTTTAAAACACAAGGTAAAGTTGCTATTAAAAGAAGCCATGAGGGGCTGGGGCTGCAGTTCAGTGGTACAGTGCCTCCCTAGCACGTGTGAGGCACTGGGTTCGATCCTCATTAAAGCATAAAAATAAATAAAGATATTGTGTCCATCTACAACTAAAAAATATTTTTTAAAAAGAAGCTATAAAATTAACTTTTAATATACATTATAATAAACATTTAATACATAAAACGAACATTCTTTTGTCAATATTAAGTATGGATTTTTAATTACTATTATATTTTTCTGAGAAAAGGAAATGCTTGTATTGTATTCTTAAACTATGACAATGAAAAATTCATGCTTTTACCATAAGAGCTAGATAAATCATTGCAATGACCCAATCAACTCCATCATTAGGTAATTATGGCAAAAAGTATATAATATTTCTATTCCACTGCATAACATGCCCAAGTGTTTTCAACAATAAAGAAATCTTGAAATTGTCCGACTTGTATATAACCAGCATTTTTAACTTAATTCAATTCCCCCTGGAAATCCTATTAGTTCTGATCTTCCTTTTGCTTCTCTGCCACTCATAGATCTATTTTCCCCACCCCAGGTTTGTAATTTATTGACTACGTTGGCTTCAGGCCCCACCTGACTCTAAACCAGTGGTATTCATGTCTGATAAATTGCTGAATAAATACTTGGGGACCTTCCTTTATAGTCTTTGTCAGCTTTTTCCAACTACATTTTCATTTTTAGTGCTTTTATTTCCAACTGTGCCTATTTGAACAAAAGAATATTTAATTGTGGTCTGAGAAGAGGGCTCAACGTTTATAAAGGAGGATGAATGAAATTATGTTATATTTTGGAGAAAGGATGTAAAATATCAAAGCACATATCTTTACCCAAGTTATCTGCTTTGCTTTCAGTGGTTACAGTTCAACTTCAACAACGCACTCACACCAATGCAACATTTTATTTCAGCAACTATTTTAGTGCCCAGTATGCTGCAGGTGCTGGAACATCACAGACAAATGGGACAGAGCCCTGTGCCCTAGGAGCACACAATCCAGCATAGCAGAGAGATTGTCCGGTTACCACGTGGTAGGGGTGTTTAGTGCTGTGTAATAGAGGCATTATCATATGATGGAAACTTTTAAGTTGCTCCTAAAATGAAGATATGAAGTAAAATATGTGAATCATGTATAGGTGAGAAATTAAATCCTGGAGGGAGGATAACACACAGAGGGAGATGTTGCTTACCAGATGGTTTGGCTGTGGCTGTCTTTGGCCATTGAAGACAAAGTCTATTCTTGAATTAGGTTCCATCTTTGAACATCCCAAGGTGTTTAGGTTCCCTTCAAACATCGAAACTACTTCTGCCCCTCCCATAGGCCATGCAGTTCATGTCACTTAGAAGTGATTTGAGAGATACATACATAATGTTTTCTCCAAGTTCTTTGCTGTACTTCTCCCCAGCTACCCAACCTCAGAGTTTCTCCAGTCCTCATAAACTGTGCTCCCTTGCTCTCATCCCCAACTGGTTGCCAGAATTCGTGTTAGAATTTGGAACCAGAATGAATCACTGCTTTTACAGAATCCCATAGCACCTCCTCCGACACACCCCCACACAATAACGGACATTAGCAAAAAATAAGATAGCAGCATACGAGATCACAAACTCAGGGATGTGAAACCTACCAAAATAGAGATGAAAGAGATGGGAGAAAAAAAAAGAAGAAAGAAAGAAGAAAGGAAAGAAAAGGGCAAAGTCTATCAAGACAAGGCAGAAACAAGATTTTCAATAGACTACCAAGTCTGAGTGGGCAGACATTCATGGAGATCCCAAGGCCAGCCAGTTGATTGCATTTCTTTTCCCCTGATTTGGGGGTTTTGTTGGAGTTTGTCTTGTTTATATTTTATTTTGTTTTGAATGCCTCCAATAGCTTCTTCCCACATCTTGGTCACTCGAAAGGAAAACTATAGTTTTCTCATCATCCAGAAGCCACGTTCAGCCACTTCCACCCACACACTCAGAGCACTGAGATCCTGTCTGGAAGAGCCAAGGGGAGGAAAGAGGCAGGGCTCTGGCCCATCTGTGTGCAATCAGTCGCAGCAACCCAACAGGCACTTGAAGGAAGGAGGTTTCAGGCTTCATAATTTGAAGAAATCCCTCCAGTTTCAAAGGGTTGTTGATGAGAACCTTTCCTGAGTGGATTTTTGTGCTTTTCTGGGAATCTGGACTCTCCCTGGCTGGAACTCTGGCACAAGAGCTCCATCTGTGGCTTCCCACTTCAGACTGAATTCTGGAACACACAACCTGGGTTCTTTTTTAATTTTTTTCCTAGTTGTAGGTGAACACAACACCTTCATCTTACCCATTTATATGTCGTGCTGAGGATTGAACCCAGGGCCCCACAAATGCTAGGCTAGCACCCCTCCGCTGAGCCACAACTCCAGCCCCACAACCTGGGTTCTTACTGTGGAAGAAGCTAGATCTTCCTTATTCCTTTTAGGCTCCCATTTGATTACTCACTATTTTTCTTGAAAATGTAAACACATTTGGGATTAGACTATCTATGTGTATTTTAAGCAAGGATTTAAGATTAGGTATTATTTAAAGGCAAGTTTTCCAGATTTGGGGACTTAGAGAATATGTAGAATTTTCAAACATCATCCAACCCGTTTGTAACCTTGGAATTTGCTTCCTAGCTGAAGCCTTATTTAATAATTGTTCAATATGGCAATAATTTCTTGAGTTAAACTTGTGCCATGAACATAATACCTCATGAATGTTAAACACTGAAACATTAAAAAGATGAGATAATTCAGGATTTCCTCAGAAAGCTTCAACCTCTTGAATACTTTCAACATTGAAAACCTGAAAATGCTTACATGAGTCCTGTACGATTCATAAAAATTAAGGACTAATGTTGGTCAAAAAATTTCTTTAAAATGGGGTTGGTGTTGTGGCTCAGTGGTAGAGTGCTTTCCTGGCATGTGGCAGGCTCTGGGTTTGATCCTCAGCACCATATATAAATAAATGAAAATAAAGATCCATTGACAACTAAAAAATATTTTTAAAAAAGGTTTCTTGAAATTATTTGGAATCTTAGTGAATTTCCTCATGAACACAACAATATAAATTAAATCATGAGTACCGATCCTCATAAGCACATTTGATTCCTAAGGCATTCAATCAGACACTGATTGTACTATATCCATTATAGAAAACCTGCATGTACACACCTCTTCTTCACACATGTTCTTGTCCTACTTGGAAGACCACATAAAGGGGGAAAATAACATTAATATTTATTTGACAACTACTAGGTGCCCAAATAATGTAATAAGTCTTACTTATTGACAAGACATTTGAAAATCCCATCATTAAAGTCTGATTGAGTCAACAATTATAAAATCACATGTTAATGTTGGAATCTTTGTAATTAAATACAGACTAAGAGAATTTCCTTACATTTCAATATAGAGATGAATAAGACATTGTTGCTACTCTCAGTGGAGGTTATACAAGAATATGCAAAGCATATGCCTAAGTAGACATGCCCTGTTAGCAATACTGTATTCATACCTTGCTTCTAGAAGCAGCATGGGTCTAATAATATTGAGTAAGAGATTTGAAGTCAGAACCAGCTGTGGGAAACAGCTTCACCAAGTATTTCATACTTGGTTGTAACACTTTCAAAAACCTAACTTCCACATTTATAATGAAGCTTCATTATTGCCATAGCAAATAGTGGTTCATGGGAACCACTATTTGCTAGGGAACCACTATTTGCTATGGCTTATATGGAATAAGAACTTGAAAGCTACTGGCTCTCTTTCCTTCAAGTCACATGTGGAATTCTGGAACTCTTTTTAAGGAGATGAAATTCCAGTTTCTGAGCCACATAGGAAAATGTCCAAAGCCCAGAATATAATTGCTACTCTGGTGGGCATCCCACACAGTAATTGTATCTTACTGGTATCTTACTTCTTCCACTGTAAACAGTTTTCCATATGCAAAGGGCTGTGGGAATGTGGATTATTTGCCAGGATGAACCTTTCATTATCACTTTGCACTGACCACAGCTTGCTTCAGAGTGGAATCCTATGTATAATAGCAAATGCTGTGTTACTGCAAAGGACTTGTCTCCAAGCTCATTTGATGCCGTTCATTAGGAATCATCCCCTCTCCTTGTTCTTTCATTTTCTTGCTTAGTAGTTTTCTTTTTGTTTAAAGTGACTGGCAAATTGTAGTTAACAGGAACTTTCAGTAAATTTTAAAATTTAACCATTCAGAAGGTTCAGTTCAAGGAAGGAAAAACCAAAGGCCTCTGAACACTTGAGAAAATGCCAGGGGCTTGTTCAGACCTTGCTTACTAAACCTCAGACCTGGTTAACAACAAGTTCTTCCCTTGTAGGTGAATAAGGAATGATCTCTCAGGTGCCTTCTGGCTCTAAATTTCTATGATTTAAAGTGAACTGGGGTTTCCTTAAAGAGAGCAAGCTTTTTAATGATATAAGAAGTCACTCTGAGCCCTTAAGCTCTTCTTCAGAAATTCATTTCAAGGGACTGATTTATGCTTTCAGTATTCATCAAAGCCCAAGCCTGTTCTTCCTCTGTGGAGGTGAGTTCTTTAACAGAACCTGCCTTTGTGTGATGTGCATTACCAATGCTGCGTGCATTTTTAAACCAGGTTCACAATATTGGGGTAGGTCCATAGGAAATGGTTAAAGCTGATCAAATGTTTCCTAACCTCTCATCCCAGCCTGGGTCAGGGAATGAAGTGCAGTGTCCTGTGAATCTTACTTGTCTTTTTAATTGAAATTCTTGGTTGTCCTCAATCTAAATTCTTAACCTAGGCTCATCTTTAATTCTTTAAAACACAGACCCTTGAGCTTCTTTTGATAATCCAGTTCACACAAAAATTAACATTCCACTTCTGACGGTCTTCTCCAAGTCACCCAGCTATGAAAAAACTGAGCTCTAAGGAACTAATAATAGCTAAGAGGCTGGACATTGATTTAGGGGCTTTACGTAAACTCATTTAATCTTCATAATTGCCCCGTGAGGTAGGGATGATTAATATCACCACATTATAGCTGGAGAAGACTGAGGCCTAGTTTCACAAGGTTACATAGACATTAAGAGATGGAGACAGATTATGATCTCAGGGGCCACACGTTGCCTTAAAAGGGGTCTGAGTGAGACAAATTTACCCTGGACTGATTTCTAGATGTTCTGATGAATTTCCAGTGGAATGGGCTGGTACCAGAGGCACCTCAGTGTGGCTCACAAGAGCCGATTTTAAGATTTTCAGACATTTCATCAGCCAGTTAATTTCACAATAGCACACTGGTAGCTTGAAATTGTCCATTATGAGAAACCTCATTATTAGTATGAATAATAAGCAATTGCGACAAACCAAGCCTTACCCTCACTGAGCCAGCTGTTAAACATTTAGTACCACACCACTGAGTAGAGTATTTTTGAAAATTCTCCTGTGACTCAAATATGGAGGGAGGATTATTCCTGATCAATTGTTAATTCCAATTTCTTCAATTTCTAAAAAATTTCAACAATTTAATAGCATTCCATAAATGCCAGCAAATATTGGGCCTCTTTGTTATTTTTGCAAAGGCATATTTTCTCTTTTGCTCATATTTAGGATTTTTTGGGGGGGGGGCTTGGGAGGAGACAATTTATCTAAGACAACTTTTCTTTTATTTTAAATGTTTGTTGAGTGTTTAGTTCTGTGGCTGGGTCAAAAAGGCCCAATCTTGGAGACTGGAGCTAGACAGCCAAAGAGACATGAATCACTCTTTTTTGTCCAATAATCTCTAATTCATTGACAAGTAAACTGCACTTGAAATAGATTCTCTGATAAGGAGTTCAAGCTGCTAGACAATGGACCAAAGATAAGGAAGAAGAGGCATCAAAAGGATTCTTCTCTGGTATCTCCATTCATTCAGTGTTTTAGTCAGATTACTTGTCACTATGACCAAAAGACCTGACAAAAAAAAAATTTAGAGGAGAAGACATTTATTTGGCACTCACAGTTTCAAAGGTCTCAGTCCACAGATGACCAACTCCATTGCTCTCCATGGGAGGCAGGAAAACATGGTAGAAGGGTGTGATGAAGGAAATCAGCTCAAGACAGGACAGCAAGGAGGAGAGAGGGAGAGAGAGAGAGAGAGAGAGAGAGAGAGAGAGAACACTCCATTCACCAGGGACAAAATATATACCCCAAAAGCACCCCACCAGTGACCTATCACCTCCATACATGTGCTACCTACCTATGGCTACCACTCAGTTATCAAGGGAATAATGCACTGATTATGTTAAGGCTCTCATAATCCAATCATTTTAGCTCTGAACTTCCTTGTATTGTCTCACAAGAGTTTTGGGGGGCACATCTTATGTCTAACCATAGCACTTTTGTTTCCACCACACAAAGAGGCTCCACTCAGATGGAGATTTTCAGTTCCAAAGGACACCAGAGCAACTAAGATCTCTCTTAAGAGTTGCAGCATATTTATTAGTTTTTTTTTTAAATTATCAATTTTAGGTTGCCACACATTACCACAAATGCAGCAGCTTATAGCACCAGATATTTATTCTCCCACAATTCTGGACAATGGAAGGCTAAAATGGTTTCAGGAGGCCAAAATCTAAGGTAAAACAGGATCATGGTCTGCAGGAAAATTCATTTCTGTACATTTTCCTGATTCTAGAACTGCTTTTTTTTTTTTTTTAACATTCTGGACCCATTTTTCATCCACGAAGCTAACAACATAGAATCTGTTTCAGTGTTCAGGAGTTCATTGTCTGTATCAAAACTCCTTTTGTTTCCTTCTTATAAAGACACATGTGATTGCAATTAAGGACCTCCCAGATGATTCAGGGTAATACCTACCCCCCAAATATCCTTAATTGAGTTATATCTAAAGAGTATCTCTTTTACCATATAATGCAACATTCTTCAAGTTATACAGTTCCAGAAATGAATATCTTAGGAGCTATTAGTCAACCTATCACGGTGTGTTACCATGCTTTCCAGTTTTTAACTTGTTTTACCAAGCACACTTGTGTGTGTTTTTTCAAAACCTCTATACCTTTGAATCTCAGTGATAAAGTTCTCTGTCATCCTTATTCATGTAGTTTCCATTCATGTCTTATTTCTACTAAGAACTGAGTACCACCTACTTTCTGCCAGACAAAGCAATAATCGCAAGTCAACACAAATATGATTCAGATGTTGAAAATATTACAAAACTTAAGATAATTGGGAATAATTCATCAAGGGCTCTAATGTAAAAAGAAAAGTGGGTAATAGCTAAGAACAGGTGGATAAAGTAAGCAGAGAACAGGAAACTTTTAAGAAAGAATCAGAAGGAGCTGGGCGCTGTGGTGCATGCCTGTAATCCTAAGAGTTCGGGAGGCTGAAGCAGGAGGATCATGAGTTCGAAGCCAGCCTCAGCAAAATTGAGGTGCTAAGTAACTCAGTGAGACCCTGTCTCTAAATACAAAATAGGGCTGGGAATGTGGCTCCATGGTCAAGTGTCCCTGAGTTCAATCCCCAGTATCCACCCCCACCTCAAAATTGAAAAAAGAAAGAATCAGAAGGAAAGACTGCAAGTCAAAAACACTAATAGAAATGAATAAAGCCTTTGACAGGCTTTAGTAGACTGACATCAGTAGAAATTTTGCAAACTGAATTATTTTTTTGAAAAAGAATTTTAAAAATAGAGCATAGAACATACAAGTACTGAAACAATGTGAAAAGCTGTAAGTACATGTAACCCGGTGCCAGATGAACAAAAAGAGAAAGCATAGAGCAGAGACGATATTTGAGGTCATAATGGCCAAGAACTTTCCAAAATTAGTGCAGACATCAAACCACAGATTCAGAAAGCTCTGGGAATACCAAACAAGATTCATGGCAAAAGAAGAAACAAAGCAGAAAAACCTACACCTAGGCTGATCACATTCAAACTGCAGAAAACAAAAGACAGATTCTTAAAAGACTGAATGAGGGATGGGAGGGGGGCACCTTAGCTATAATGAGAATTTCAGTGAACTTCTTGCCAGAAACCAAGAAAACAGAAAGAGAATAGGATGAAATACATAAAGCTGTGCAAAACCCTCACCAACCTAGAATTCTTAATACAGCCAAATTATCCTTCAAAAGGATGTAATAAGCTGACAACATAACACAAATACTGCAGGTGGCTTAAGACAAAGTATTCCCAATTCCTCTTTTTATCTCTTGTAATATTGCTGTTATTTATTTCACTATGCTATGATCACCCAACATATATTACCATGTTGTTGAAATAATAGTGGGGTTATTTTTGGAGCGGTGTAGTACTAGGGATTGAACCCAGGAGTGTTCTACCTCTGAGCTACATTCCCAGCCCTTTTTTATCTTATTTTATTTTATTTTGAGACAGGGTCTCAATAATTTGCCCAGGCTGGTCTTGAATATGTGACTCATCCCCCTAGATTGCTGATATTATAGGCAAGCACCAACATGCCCAGCCTGCTCCTCCTTTCTTAGTATAGTTCCGTCTTTCACCTCTGTCCCTTCTATTTTGCCTTGAAGAACTTATTAAAACACTCCTTGCAGGGCAACTCTACCGATGATGATTTCCTTTTGGTTTGTCTAAGAAAGTCTGATCTCTCGTCACTTTTTAAGGTGAGGAGGAGACAAATTTCTGTACAGAAGGATTCCAGATTTATGCAGAAACATAGCCCTTGAGGATGTGGAGTGTAATCCCCTGTGAGTGTTTACTGCACATTACGACTTCCTTACAAAGAGTGCAGCAGAAAACTGGAGACAAAGAGGAACTTCACGGTGGAGAAGCCCCACCAACACTGTGACCTCCAACACTGAGTCATATCAGCCAGGATCAAGACTAATATCAACAGGGATAAACCATGTGGATAGCTTATGTCTTATGATATAATGAAAATAGCTGTTTGCCTCCGTGGTCTGCCTTCTGAAACACATAACCTCAGTCTAATCACAATAAAAATATCAGACAGATCCCAGTTGAGGAATATTTTACAAAGTCCCTAAAAAGTACTCCTCATAACTTTCAAGGATATCAGAAACAAGTAAGGCAGAGAAATGATCATAGCCAAGAGTAGCCTAAGGCTACGTGGCTACTAAACATGATTTATCATCCTGGAAGGGTTCTTAGGACAGAAAGGGGGCATTCTGTAAAAACTGAGAAAAAAATGAATAAAGCATGGTCTTCAGAATAAAAGGTATATGTGTGTATGCATATGTGTACTTATATATAATTGGAATTTAATTTAACTGTGAGTGAAATTGAACATACAAAAATAGGACTGGGAATGTGGCTCTCTGCATCTTGGCCATGTCCTGAGCCAGTTCTCTCCACCACACTCTTCTGCCTCATCTCTAGCCCCAAGGAATGGAGCCGGCTCTATGGACTGAAATCTCTGAAACCATGTACCCCAAATAAACTTTTCCTCTTTTAATTGTTCTTGTCAAGTCTTTTTAGTCATAGCAGTGAAAAATCTGACTGAAATACAGGTGCCTGGTGTATCTAGCACAGAAGGATACAATAAACATTTGTTGAATAAGACAAACTCTTTTTACCTTATCTTTTTTCTGTGACTTCATGCCTGCATATTCCTCTTTGAATACTGACGTTGAATGGAAATGCCACGGGACCGTCTTGTTGTTGGTCAGTTCCTGTTATCTACAGGCTCAGGCTTAGCTCTGTGAACTGTGACCTTAAGACCTGCCATACTAAGCTTCCTAGACATTGCTCTAACACAGGCCAGCAGTAAAACACCGTTCCTCTAAAAGTCCCATCAGGCATTTCAAGAAAGAACAATAATGCATTTGGAAATTCATGGTCTCCAACATTTTCAACCAAGATTTGATAAAAGTCATGGCAGCGGCCCCTTGAGTCGGTTATGCTCAAATGATGTTATATCTCACACAAATGCTCTTGGCCTATTTTATAAGGAACCAAGTGGTGCTAAATGCCATTATATGCATGCAGGTAAGATGTCTGATAGAAGGACTATAGATGTGTAGCTGGGTTTATTGCATCAGTCTTAACCTAAAAAAATCAATAATTGGTTTCATCTATTCATTTCCTTTATTAAAGAAAATAGCCTGGATATTCCAATCACTACCACTATGTCCTTTTCTGCATTACCCATCATATTGGCTCGAATTAAAGCTTTCCATACAGCAGGAAATCTCAAGTTTAGAATATATCTTAGCAGTTTATACTACTGATCTGATAATATCATAGAAGCAAGATTTCCAGTATACTTGCTATTTGATGATGCTTAATATTATGTGGTTACAACATACTTAGGTTTTGAAACATCTGATTTCCTATAAATTGAGATTCGGGATCATTTCTTTCTTAACCAAATGGAAGAAACGAATGAAAGCAGGTAAACAGGATAGGGAATCTCATTTCTTTCAGTCTCAAAGAGATTGTCATGGATCACTCATCCTCCTAAGAGAGAACTCTTTCAGCCCTTCCTTTCTTTCTGCCACAAGTGCCTGGGTAAATTTTGATCACCCACCTTAGCCATTAGAATTGGCAAAAGTAGAAAATATGTGATGAATAAGGCAAATGAAATCGTGGAGTGAAGATAGGTAATTCCTTCTTTAATTGATTTTTTTAAAAAATAAATGGCAGTGGAATGCATTACAATTCTTATTACACATATACAGCACAATTTTTCATTTCTCTGGTTGTATATAAAGTATGTTGACACTAATTCGTGTCTTCATACATGTTCTTTGGAAAATGATGTCCATCACATTCCACCATCCTTGCTAACCCCCCTGCCTCCTCCCTTTCCACCAATATATGCGAAGACACCTGCCCCAAAGTGTTTTGAGTCTTTGTCTCTGTGTGGTTGGTCTTAATAAGACTAGATATGACTTTAGTTGACATACTTACACTGGACATAACATCCACTCATGGTTTCCAAACTTCAGAATTGTTCAAGGCCACTCTGAGTGGCAGGCATGTCCTATTCGTACAACATTTACCCTTATTAATTCTGGGGATATAGTGCTATCTTAGGCAGCCTTTATTCCTGCCCAGTGTAGAGATGCACAGAAGTTCGACTACAGCCACAGAAATCCCCCAAATCTGATAGTCAGCTTTAGTCTCGGCCCTGGCCTGCAGAAGGCCAAAGGGACAGAGGCATACTTCAACATCACTTCAGAAATTCACAAACTTGCAGACTACCAATTTTTCCTATGAATGTTTGATCATCATCATAGCTATCTTGATAGTCTTCGTTATATCTGGATCAGAGATGAGGTTCATAGATGTTGTACATAATTTTGAAGATGTTCCTCCTTTTAAAATCTTGAGTTGGCAGAGTTCATGTTCTGCTTTTAATTATTACTCACAAAGGTGAAATTCTCTAAAAAGATTTTTCTTGAAAGATTTAAGCCATAAGAAAATAAATAAAATTTAAATAATTCCCAAAGTTTATTTTGTTTACCTTTGTGAGTGCTAATACCTTAAGCAATTCCACAAAATTTAAAACTATATCATCTACTTTCTATTGTTGTCATGTAAGATTTAAATATCTGAAAACCCATGTGTATTTGAAGTTTTTCCTTAACATTCACCTTCAACCTCCCTTTCCTTCTAGACATCTGGACTCGGCCTTCTCACCAAACCTCTTCCAGACTCCTTGCAACTTTTCTTTCCCTTGTAATTAAAACTTGTAACTTGAGATTTCCCTTTGTATTAGTCAGGCTCATACACACACACACACACACACACACACACACACACACACACACATATATATATATATATATATATATATATATACATATGATTATTAAAAAGGATTTATTAAGTTGGCTTATACAACCGGAAGCTGTATAGTCCCACGATGGCTGTCTGCATGCTGGAGAGCTGGAGGAACTAGAAACTGCTTAGTCCTAGAAGCTGGAACCTCAGAACAAGAGGGATCAATGATGCTACCCCAGTTTATGACCAAAGGCCTAGAAACTCCCTGGAGAATCACTGGGCAGAGTCCACTTTGGAAGAGTGAAGGAGCTGGAGTCTGATGTCCTCAGGCAATTGCAGCAGCTATCAAGAACCAGTTCAGGAAGAATCCAACTTGCTTCTGCTAATTCCCTATTCTTCTTACTTTTGTTCCATCCAAGCCTCCAACCTATTGGATGGTGCTACCCACACTGAGGGTGGCTCTCCAGTTCAGTATGCTGTCCCACATGCCCGTCACTCCTAGAAACCCCTTCATACACACAGAAGCCTTTTAATCTTAGGCAATAATCAAGTTGACAATTCAGATTAACCATCACATCCTTCTTAACAAACTTTTAAACGTACAATTCAGTAATTCCTATTATAGGCACAATTCTAGAACATAATTATCTTGCATAACTGATACTATGCCCATTGAACTTCAGTTTCTCATTTCCCTCACCTCAACCCTTGGCAACTATCACTCCACTGTTTTTATGTATTTGGCTATTTTAGATACTTCATGCAAGTATTTCATTTAGCCTAATGTCTTTACAGCTTATCCATGTTGTCAGATATGACAGAATTTCCTTCTTTGTTAAGGATGGATAATATTCTATTATATGTATAACTTTCTTTCTTCTGTTCATTTCACCAAATCCCTGTTCTGTCAATCAGGCAACAAGAGAGGAAAGATAGAACAAGCATGTACCCTCTGAACATATTTGTATTTTATTGAGGCCTTCTAGAGAAGTCTTTCCTGAAGAAGTTATTATAACAATAGCAAGCTTAGTCATGGTAGCAGTATTTACTGAGAGGAACATATTTTTGAAACAAGAGACTTTTTCTGCACCCCTTAGATTATATCACAGGTCTGAATATTAACAACCAATCATTAAGTGATGACTTCTCCAATGTCTCCCAGCCTTCTCCATACTCACATAGCAGCCTGAATGTGTCCAAATCAGAGCACATGCTAAATATTACATATTTCTATTTCTTGTTGATTCCCCTAAGTTCCAAGTAACTTGGCCAAGAGTAACAACCAGCAGATAATAGAGGTGAGATTTGAACCTTGGCATTTCTGACACAAAAGCTTATGATCTTTGATTTTTATATTGTAACTTCTTTCTGGAAATGTGTATGAAAAAAATGTATCAAATTATCTGGAATCATTACTCCTGGTATAACAAATCTTATTACTTTTCATGTTTGGGTCCCTCGTTTAGGTGAATTAGTATGAACATTTGTTTCATTTTCCTAAGACCAATATGTCTTAAAATGTATTTAATCAATAACTATAGATGTGCTTTTTACTCTATATGTACTCAAAAGTCTGCAAAATCATAAAGATTAAGGAGAAATATTTCATTCCCTACCTAGTCATAGCATGCAGCAGGTGCTCAATAAATGTAGAAAGATTCCTAGATCATAGCCAACACTATACCTAAAAGAACAGAGATCTATTTTTAACTTAGGTGTCATTTTTCCTCTGTGAGTGTCACTCTGTTAGAGGAAGGAAATAGAGGAATTAGTCCTATATTTGAAATTCTAGTGTAGAATAATTCACTGCTCGTCCTGGAGCACCAAATCAAGCACACTTATATGGCTTTGCCTGAGAAAGTAACGTATTTCTTTGGAAGAGCCCAACAGCAGATCTGTAAGAAGAGAGAAATATTCTGCTTACTCAACATATCAGTTTATATAAAAATAGAAGATCCTCAGAAAACGCTAAAACTTGATAAAGTATTTTAAATAGCTCAGTGAAAATAATATGCGTATGTAAAAACCCTGAAAGCAAAGAATAAACTTCCTTTGATATCTGGCCGCCCCAGAAAGAGGTGATGGATTATTCATTTGCTTGTTTGGAATTCCATTTAAATTCTATTCATTGCTGGAAGATTTAGAACATCACGGAAATGCTGCAGCTCTTAGAGAAGAAAAAGGAGAGGAGAGATAATAAAGTTAATCCTTGGATTAAATGAAAAAAATATTAAAAGAAGATGAAACCCATCTCTGGATACAATAAAAACAGATACCTTTCAAGGAAAAAAAGAATGTTTTATACAAGTAAATGCAAGCTTAATACAAAGAGAGATAAAATTATAGATTTGTCACATTGCTGAAGCATGCGATTAAACAAATACCAGAGCCTCATTCTGTAAATTGAAATATATAATTACTTAAGAGTCCTACTAACTAAATTCAAACATATAATTGCTTAAGTCTCTATTGTAAACAAAGTTTCGAAAACTCTCAAATATGTTCAGAAAAAAATTTGCTACACTCAGCTGTGCCTAGGAAAACAATCAAAAGACATTCAATAGCATTTTTCCAGTTTTAAGAAAATATTCAAGGATGGTTTATTCTAATTTAGGCCAGCATCCAATTAAATTAAAATCATGTGCAGTTCTTCATTTGAGTATTAAAACCTATTTTTTTTTTATTAAAAACTTAAAGAAAAACACATTCATTTTAATTTTCTTAAGTATCTCCAGCTGGATGCATTATCTCTACTGAATTTATCACCCAGAGAAACGGTACCAGGTGATCCCATAGGCTTAATAAGGATTTGATTATTAAGTACAGTGGGGAAATGAGCATCTTCATTCTGGATACCTGTTTTTCTATCTTGTCTCAAAAAACCATCTTTTAGCTAAAGCGGAATCTTTATCCCTTCAACCAGGCTGAAGTAACATCAGTGGGATGGCACTGTGTTGCCACCTTTGTCCCACTTTCCCAGACTACATTCTAATGGAAATGGAGAAGTTACAGAGATTACACCCAAAGATGACTGCTACTGATAAACAGGCTTCCAGATGGGTTGTGCCATGGAGTGGAGTTTTTAAGATTTTTTTTTTTATTAGCGCTTTATAGTTATACATAGCAGTTGGGTTCATCCCAACAAACTCATACATGCATGGAAACTGATTTCAGTTAATTATCTCTCCCATAATCCCTCCCTCTTTTCCTTTCTTTCTTCTTCCCTCTCCCAGTCTCCATCTATTCAACTATTTGATTGGTTCTTTCTACCTATGTATAAAGATGACATTCCCTGTGATATATTTATATATGCATATAACATGACTTTTTAAAGAAGTATTGGGCATCCCTGCCCCTTGCCCTTCCCTGTACCTTTTCTTTATTTTACTCTAGTTTCTGCATATGAGAAAAAAAAAATTGACTTTTCAGTTTCTGAGTTTGGTTTATTACTTAGCATGATATTCTCCAATTTCATCCATTTACCAGAAATGCCAAAATCGCATTAATTTTTATGGCCAACTAGAACTCCATCATATATACAAAGATGTCTTAATCCACTCATCTATTAATGGGCACTTGGATTGATTCTATAATTTAGCTATTGTGAATTGTGCTACAGTAAACAGTGAGTTAACTGTATCACTGTACTATTCTGATTTTAGATCTTTGGGGGAAATACCAAGGAGTGGGATAGCTGGGTCACGTGGTAGTTCAATCCCTAGTTTTTTGAGGATTCTCCATACTGCTTTCCAGAGTGGTTGTACTAGTCTGCAGTCCTACCAACAATGTACAAGTGTACCTTTTCCTCCCCACAGCCTCTCCAGCATTTATTATTGTTTGAATTCTTGATCATTGCCATTCTGACTAGAGTAAAATGAAATATTAGTATAGTTTCAATTTGGATTTCCCTGATTGCTAGAGATGTTGAACATTTTTAAATATATTTGTTGGCCATTTGTGTTTCTTCTTTTGAGAAGTTTTTGTTTAATTCTTTTGTCCATTTACTGATTGGCTTGTTCGATTTTGTTATTAAGATTTTTGAATTCTTTGGTAATTCTGACTATTAATCAGAATTCCTATCAGAGGAGTAGCTGGCCCAGATTTTCTCCCCTTCTGCAGGCTCTCTCTTCAAGCTTTTAACTGTTTCCTTTGCTGTGCAGACGCTTTTTAGTTTGATGGCATCTCACTTATTGATTCTTGGTTTTATTTCTTGCACTTTGGGGGGTATTTAAGATAATTTTGATGGGAAAAAGGCTTTAGAAGAAAAGAGAAAGCAGTTACATTGCAGTTTTGTATGAGAAAGAAGAGCCAACAAGGTCAAATATGAAATATTTAACAGATTGCTGTGGGTTCAAAGCGATCGATCATTCTAGATGTTCATCTTCCTTGAATTAGACTAGAAAAACATTCGACCAGCTGTCATCACCTAAATAATTTTTTTTTCATTTTAAAAATATACAAACAGAAACATTCGTAACCCAATGGCCATTCATTCTTCCCTATCTTCTCTACACTTACGTGTTTTTCTGCTTCGTATCACTGCTATTTAAGGAGATAAAGCCTTCTTTATTTTTCTGAGCAATTTTTTTTGAGTTTAGGTATGCAAACTGGGAAGAGGGAGAACATTTCAGCCCCACTTTGGAAATAGCAGGAAAATAATTTTGAATTCTTTCATTGATATGGGATAAACAAGAAATGGAGTGAGAAAAGTGGGGGGTCAAGAAGTAGAGAACTCTGTGAGCGAAAGCATCTTAAAATTAATCTAAATCATGGGTCAAGCTTTGGACTCTAAAAGCCATAGACCTGATAAAGGACTTAGAAAACAATTGTTAGATATCAGGACCCTGAAAGACTTCATAGCAAATCTGTGTTATGTATGAAAGAGCATGTGTGGGTCTAAATATGGAGATTGAAATTGCTAATATTGAATGAGGTAAATTAGAGTTATCTACCAACGAAAGCTTCTGAGTCTTTAGTCTTGCAGAAATCAGTGAAGTCGTTTAGCCCATTCCCCAGACTGCAGTCTGGACTTATTCAAATTATTATGAGAAAACAAAATTTTTTCACACCCTGTCTCATATAAGAAGAACCCACTGCCTCCATTAGCAATATCCCCCAGCTGTCGGTTTGGGGGCAATATTTGCTGACAAATGCCCTCGTGTTTAAGCTATAGCTGCCATCTAAAATCAATAGAATTTGCCAGATTTAATGAATTAACCCATTTTCCTAAGAAAGATTCTAGTAATTTGGCTAATATGTTTCCAAAAAGGAAGTAGCAATTATACCAAGGCTTTTAAATACCTTTTTCCTTTTATGATTTCAAAATTGTCTTCTCCTAGAGTGAAGAAATATTTTATGGCAGTGTGCTGGCTGAAAAATAAGTTGTCAAGAGTCATTTACAGCTAATGGGGGTAGAGTCACTGTCAATTAAAAAAGGTCTGCCGTGCTTTACTAAACCAAAACAGCTACAAAGTTAACAAGCGATTCAACACATCATTAGAGCT
This sequence comes from Callospermophilus lateralis, assembly GCF_048772815.1. Lineage (NCBI taxonomy): Eukaryota > Metazoa > Chordata > Mammalia > Rodentia > Sciuridae > Callospermophilus > Callospermophilus lateralis. Next base: position 44,123,000 of record NC_135316.1, on the reverse strand, counting down.
CAATGACTCTTAGGGTCAGAGGGGGCCTTAAATAATGAGGGGGAAAAAAACAGGATGAGTGCCTAAAATGTATTTCAAACAATATTATTTCATTTTGCCATCACAGTTAGTTCATTCTTTTTTAATCTCTCTATATATATTTTCTCAGATAAAATGATTAAAATGTAGGCAGGTTTTAGAAAGAACAGAAAATTATAAAAAAAAGATAATCCATGATCTCAATGGACACCTACTGATTAATATAATATTTACCATAAAAGAAATACCTTATTTCTTAAATCTCAGAGTTAGCAGTACTACATCAGAAACAGTACACCTTGCTTAGCTTCCAAACTTTTCTCTTTCATTCATCAAATATGAAAGAATTAGTTTGGGGTTTTTTTGTGTATAAATAACACTCATAAAAAATATATATTGTACTACTGTAAATAATGACCAATTTCAGTTAGTACTTGGAAGCAACATTTTTTATTCTTTTATTTGTTTATTCACACATTATTGCAAAGTGTCATATTCTGATTAAATGCTTATATGCATTTTTATGCCAGTATTTTTCTTCCTATGGATTTGTGTAGACTATATGCCACAAAATATATTTATCGCTTACAAAAGCCTTTACAACAATTGTTCATTCAGATGACTCTATCTTTAAAGCACTGATAAAAAAAAAAAACAGCAATTTTGCAAATAAAGAGTTTATCAAGGGCTGGGGATATAGCCCAGGTGGTAGAGTGCTTGCCTCACATGTACATGGCCCTGGGTTCAATCCCCAGCACCACACACACACACACGAGTTCATCAAGGTGAAAAATAGAAAAAAAAAAAATAATTATCCCATTTTTCAATTATCTCAGCTAAACATTGGTACAATTCTACCTCTTTGTCTATATGGATTTAAATTCTAGCCTTTCACTCATTTTCCTGAGCTATTCATGGAGGAATTCTCCCACCTAAGCCCAAGAATGGAAAATCACCCTTGTAACTATTTCCAATAGAATCAAGGGAGTTCAACAAACAAACAAAAAAGCCAGGATGCTATAATAGTCAGTTTTGCATTACTACAACAAAATACTTGAGAAAGGTCATTTGTGAATAAAAGAAGGTTTATTCAGTTCACAGTTTTGTAAACACAAATCCAATATTGGGAGGCCCCATGGCTCCAAGCATCTGATGACTATGATGAAGGCAATGGTGAGAATGGTCATACACTGAGATAGAAAACAGACATAAAGGATGAGACCTCAATTCCACAATCCCTTTTAAGGGTAGCCTTCAATCATTGAAAGATCTCCCACTAGGCCCCAGGTCTTAAAGGTCTATAGCACCTACCAATATTGCCACCTTAGGGACTAAGCCTTTACATATGGAACTTTGGGGACAATCATCCAATAACAGAGGCCATAAGAACACTCAGCACTCTTAAATTTCAAAAATTAAGAAAATTGTCTTAAATTAAAATAACATAAATTAATAGAATTTGCTTATGCTAGGAAGAGTCAGTTCTCTCATATCCTAAACTACTTAATTATGGTGGATTTTGTTGATGTTTATTTAATTCTGAACTGCATGTATTAGCTTAATCCACTTCCAATCAACAGTACTCTTCTCTTCTCAAGCCCTAGAATTTTTTGGAAGCAGGTATACAAGTCTGTTTGCTTCTGTAAAAAAGTTTTGGTTTCTCTTTTTTGATGGTTTTTGTTGGGTTTCATTTTGGGCTTTGTTTACATCGACCTTTAACTTATTTTACAAACTTCAGCTTTTCTGGTATATTAATGGCTTTGTATCTTTAAAAGATAGTCCAACTTCTGAGAAATTCTATGAAATAGCCAGAAAAATGCAAAGAGAAGAATTTAGGAACCAGGAGAGGGTGTTTGCTTGCATATAAATAAATGCCCTCTCAGACTGATCCAGGCAGGAGATTAATTGCTTTGTCCAGAAGTCTATCACTGCCAGGGAAAGATTTAAACTCAAGATTTTTCAGCTTTTGAAAGTTCAGCAGATCACTTATAATCAGCAAACATTTTCTGAATCCCAAAGCACTAAAGCCCAGGATACATAGAAGATATGTCCCTCACCTTATAAAGCATAACTTTTAGTTGACAGAACACCAAGGAAAACAATAGACACAGAATGCATAATATCGTGAGAAGGCCTGGGGTTCCTGTCTGAGGACATTGAGTATGATTGCTTTACCTTTCTACCTCTGGTTATATCTGTGAAGTTAAGGCATTTATATTTGCCCTGCCCAAGTAAAAAAATGTTCTCAGACAAATTAAGTAGTTTTACTTTTTTTTTTTTATTTAAAGATTAAGGATAATGAACCAATATTTTATTAGCTCTCCTACTTTAAATGTGAAAAGCATTTTGTGTATGGGTTTAAAAATAAATAAAATAATAAAATAAATGTGACAAGTGCCCCAAATTCCAAATCAAACTTCTTTATACTAAAGAAATTTAGGATTTTTTTAAAAATCACCCTAACAGGTTAGAAAGGAAGAGTTATTCCTTGGTATTTTCTCCTGAGCGATGTCAATAAGATACAGCTCTCAGACAACTCTTTTTTATTGTTAACATCAGACCCTGAAGAAGTTCTTACATTTTTGAAGTCACTTATATGATCTTAGGAAATACACCTCTCCTCTTGGAAAGGGACCCCCACTTTCAGATCCAGAGGTGCAGCTGGTGAGTCCAAAGGGAATCTCTCTTCCCATGTTGCTGACTGGTTCAGTCATGGCCTTGTGACTCAGACCAAAGGGAAGTAAGAAGATGAAAGTGTCCTGCTGAAGAGAAAGCTGAAGATGGAATTGTGTCGCAGTCAGTCAGGGTCGCTGTAACAAAGTACCATGAATTTGGTGGCTTATCAACTGCAAAAATTTCTTTCTCCCAGTTCTGGAAACTGGGCGTCTGAGATGAGGGTTCTAGCGAGCACACATTCTGATAAGGGCCTCCTCATCTGCTCCTCCAGGGCCTGTAATTTTTTTTAGCAAAACATAATCTTCCAGCATATTTAAATAATCCTTTATTAGAACTATACAAAAAAAAACCTTTCTTTAAAAATACACTTGCTGAATTAAACATATGAGTAAAATATTATACTGCTTTTCAATCTTCTGTCCTTTCTTGACTATGACTAACCTAAAATTTGTTTAGAGACCCTACTTCTCTCAAGCTTTCTTGAGCTTCCCTGAAAAATAAAGTAATAGGACTATTTTTTTTTTTAAGAGAGAGGGAGAGAGATAGAGGGAGAGAGAGAGAGAATTTTTTTAATATTTATTTTTTAGTTTTTGGCGGACACAACATCTTTGTTTGTATGTGGTGCTGAGGATCGAACCCGGGCCACACGCATGCCAGGGGAGCGCGCTACCGCTTGAGCCACATCCCCAGCCAGTAATAGGACTATTTTGCAAAGAAGCCAGCACAACGTGTAATTTTTAATGAATTGGCTATGGTTAATATTATTTCAAAATCTTAAAATGGAAGCATGAACACTGCTATCATAGCACCTACTGTCTGCAGATCCTCACCAAAAAACAGGAATCTTTTACTAGTTTTGTTGTAAAGGACATAGAAAAGATCAAGCCATATATGAATTTTTTCCCTTGAAAGAGGTGCTGCCCCACTCAGCTGAGGTGCTGAGCAAAGGACCTGATGGGTTCAGGACCGGATTGCAAAGTCAGAACAGGCAAACCAAAAACCACTGGGGAGGGCTGGGACTGTGGCTCAGCGGTAGAGTGCTCCCCTAGCACGGGTGGGACCCAGGTTTGATCCTCAGCACCACATAAAAATAAATGGCATTGTGTTGTTTCCATCTACACCTAAAAAATAAATGTTTTAAAAAAAAAAAAACCCTGGGGGAAAAAAATGAAATTCAGAGGCTCCAGGGACAGAAGCTATGTGTCAAATTCAAGAGTATTGGCAGGAATCGACACAAGGAGCATAAAACCAGGTGATATTGAAGTCAAAATCCTAGCTGATCAGAACCAGCCCAGCTGGATACGGGCTCCCAAAAGAGATGTCTCAAATTCTTCTGGGTATTCTCAGTCCTCTATAGGGGACAGCAGCTGTCTGATAGCTGAGAAGATGACAATGGTTTCCAAAGACAGGCAGGAAGACTACTAGTGATCTCAAAATAAAAACCAAGATTTAAACACTGAAATGTGAACAACTATCGTGGCATGTTGTAAAGCATTTGTTGCCGTGGTGAAAATCTGAAAGCAGAATCTTGGTGCAGCAAAAGATATCGAACAACATGAGATAACACAGATGTTATTGTAGTTATAAAAGATGACAATTCTTAAGTACATTCAAGGATTTTAGCTCCACTAATGTTCAATTGTTGGGCAAGAGTAGGAAGTGAGTATCTTTCTCCTTCCAACAAAAGGCATCAAGATCAACTGGAATTCACATCTAGACTATAGAATAGTCATTGGAAAATGACACTGGGAATCTTCTACCCACAAGTAAGCTTATCTGCAAAGATAAAATGAACTGTAACCTGCTAAGGAGTACGTTGTAAACTTCACTCCACACCAACCTGTGTATGTCGATGACTGTCAATATCCAAATGTGAAATAATTTCAGTGATGGGAATAAATATTAAATATTTACCAGCTGGTGTGCCACTGGATCAATGGGTTCATCTCCCTCCCCTGAGCACACACAATAATAAATGAATAGATTTGGGCTTCCAGCATCGAGGAAAGGTTGTCTGAAGATTGGAAATCGATGATACCGCTATGAGTACATCAATAGGTTAAGCAATAAATGGAAGCAGTTGTCATTAAAAAAAAAAAAAAACTCTAATAACAAGGTGGGGGGAAGCTAGATGGAAATTTTTCTGATGTTTCCTTTATTTACTTTGAAATTTGCAAAATGAATTCCTACAGAAATCCTGGCCCAAGTGTACTTTTTAAAAGAACATCTTGTCCCAAACTAACAATGTCTCCTAATACTAAATCCAGTTCCTGTCAATCTGTCCCTAAAAATATTTTAGTTTCAGATTTTCAGCTCTTGTCTAGTGCTAAGAAAAAGAATGATGACTAAATTTCTCAAGGCGGAATGGGAGATGAAGTTACAATAAATAGTGTCATGGGAACCTGTAAAAGAAAAAAAAATAGTGTTTTTTTTTTCCATTTAATCTCTATTCTGTTAAATCTCATGACTTCTAAAATATGCTGAGCCCAAATCGTTCCCAAGTCATGACTTACTAAGGAAAATTCTAATGTTTAAGGTTGCCTCTTAGAAATAAAGATATTGGGCTCTCAGGATAGATTTAGTTTGTCTTGTAAGCTTATTTAAGGGAACAATTGATAGAAAATCTCCACTAAAATACTGAGTGGACCCATGATCCAGCCTTTCACGGAACAATGAGACACTCCCTGCCATCCACAGCGTGTGAATATCACCTTCATGGCTTGCATTCCCTTTATCCCAATGCAGGGGCTGTATGACAAATTCTAATCTAAGAAATGCCTGAAAAAATCCCCCGAGCACATCAGCTAGAAGGAAGCTTTGCCCTGATTGGTGTCTTCTTTCTCACCTGAGTCAGAGACTTGATCCCAGTGAACTAAGGATGATACAACCACCACAGAGGATTCCATGGGATTGCTTTGGTACAATCAGAGAATTTGCATCTGAGAAGAGAATTGGTGCTAAATAAAGAAAAAATACAAGTTACAATTTGGTACATCTAAGAAGCTCTAGAAAGTAGAGGCCATTTCAGGGGCCTAAAAATACTTTGTTTCTTCAGTTGCTATTTTGAAAATTGCTGTTCCCTGTAGGATAATATTCAGTTGGATTCAGAATATTTGACAGAAACAGAAAGGCTTGTTAGCTCTTTCCTCTATCATAAAATCTATTCTTTGTTATTTTACATATTCCATCTCTGTATTTTCGTGTGTGAGATTTTAAAAGGCCTCTGAAAAGTGATATTATTTTTCTATAGAATCTTCTTGTGAAAATTGGAAAGCCTGTGCAGTATTGATTACAAAATGTGCTGAAGGCACATATATGTCAATAGTAGGAATTAGTTAATTAGTTCATAATATCCACATCATAAGTTTTTAATCATAAATATCACACATTGTAATTCCTGCAACTAGAGAGGTTGAGGCAGGAGGATCTCAAGTTTGAGACCAGTCTGGGCAATTTAGTGAGACCCTTTCATAAAGTAAAAAATAAAAGGGACTAGGGATGTAGCTGAGAGGTAAAGCACCCCTGGGTTCAATTCCCAGTACCAAAAAAAGAAACAAAACTGTAAATAGATAAAATTCATTTGGTTTTTCCTTTCTTTATTCTTCTAATCTATAGTCTCTGTAACCCTCTGGGCAAAATCCAGTCAGTGTAACTGCTTCCTACAGCTTCTCGCATCAAGCCATATTTAAAATGTGGACATCAATATGCACCTCTTTTAGAAATGGTAATTTCTTTCCATAACATTCAAAATCCATTTATTGAGCCTCTTCCACATGCCACTACTAACAGGCTAGGAGCAGGCTAGGAGGCAAAGTGACACAATAATGACATGGCAGAAAACCATGTAGTCCCCTCATGTTTGTAACCAAGTACAGTTCAAGTTTGAAAATACACATGCAAGAGGATAGAGTTAGAGAATATTTCAGTTCCCAAAATTCCTTTTGGTGTAGGTATTGCACAGTTTCGGAAGACAAAATACTTTGAAGAGTCACATTAGCGAGATCTGAAACATTTCCCAGGTTTGAAAACAAGCTCCAGGATTTGAAAACAAGCTTCATTAGTGTTTTCTGAAGAGCAGAGACCAGTTAAATGGTGCCTGTGTCTTTGTAGGTCTTATGTGAGCTGAGCAAACACACTGGGGAAGGAGTCGTGAGAGAGCTGTATCACACTGCAGAGGGCAAAGGAGTCAGAAGACCTCTGGGGAAATTCAGAGGAAGAAAGAGGATCCAGAGAAGGAAGGGCAAGGAAGAGGAAGAAAAAGAAAAATAGAAGAAGAAAGGGAGATGGGGAGTATGAGGAGGAGAAAGGAGGAGGAGAGGAAGAAAAAAAGAGGTGCAGGGAGAGGAGAGGAGGAAGGGAATCATCTTGGTAAGAGTCAAGGTCAAGAAAGAAGTCCAGTGAACACAAATATGTACTATATTTCTCTTAATGTATGACTCCACTCCTCCATAATTCCCATCCCATGCTCCACCATCTCTTCCTAAAATGCTATCAAAATACCTATATACACACTACACACACACACACACACACACACACACACAGCTCCTCCCTGCTCTTTGGATTTCTTGACAAAACCATTGAATGCAAAATGTTCTCAATCTGGGTTGGTGTAGGCTGAGAGTCAGTGTGTGGATGGGGGAACAGCTGACATTGGGTAATTACATATACAAAACCTGTAAGCAGGACAGATCCAGGTTTTGTAGGGTCTAATGATGACAGAACTTGATAGGTTATCTTTAAGAAAAATTCTACAAAAATATATGAAGTTAGCTACAGGGGTTGGGAAGAGTGAGGGGTGCTTAAATTAAAGCTCCATTCATTTTAAAATAAATCCACCTCTGTCTATCAGTCAGTCAAATGGTGGGGACTTTTCCTAAATATTGTGCAAGATTATTCATTGCATAAGATAAGAACCTCAGAACTCTCAGAAAGTGAGAAAGGTGATGGGAGTGTATAAAAATAAAATTGTTTATGAAGTCAAAGTTTATCGTTTATTATCCAAATCATTTCCTATGTGCCCATCATTGACACACTATTTTAATTAAGTGCAGGTCTGATATAGAAGCCATCTCATTATGTTACTATAATCAGACAAGAGCAATTTATGTCATTACATTTAAATACATGGTAATTCCCAGTGTTGAGGTAAATATATACAGAATACTGATTGCACTTGTTTCTAGTTACTCTTATAAAAATTTGCCAAAAGTCTGCATGAATTAGAGAACACATTACTATTATTATAATTATGGGAGGAAATAGACAAAGTGAAAATTGGGTTCATTTGATTGTTTAATCCTTCTGACAATGAGGGAATGTGTCTGAGGAAGAAGGAATACCATGGCTGTCAGTATGCTTTGTCCATAGATCAAACTTTCCTTAATTTATACCTCTCTGCCAGTTCAATGCCTTTTCTTCCAGAACATTCCAATTAGAATCCATACAATTTTAAAAAATATGTCAATGAAGTAGATTCGTAATCTGAATCTTATCTTTCTAACTGCATTCATGATGATTTTGTGTTTGGTGATGGCTCAAGGTGCATCAGCAAGAAAACTCTGATGGTTCTGCTTGGTTCCCTTTCCCTGTCTCCTGGTAACAGCCTCAGCTCTTCCTTTGGAGGACCTACCCCTTTTCTGTTCCTCTGGTTCCATGGGTGTCAAAGGCTCTGAAGGACACACATGTGACCCACACCAGACCAATTGTTCCTGGGAGATGGCATCCATCTCCCCAGCAGGATGAAAGACATATGGAAACTATTACGTTTTCAAAGGCACTGCCCAGGGAAGACACTGTCCAGAAGCATGGTAGCTCAGCAATTCCTTTGAATCTGTTAGCTATCCAGACTCCCTCCTTCAAAGTCCTCATACTCTTCAGTTAAGTCCTCATATGCTTAGACTAGAAAGAACTGGTCTCTCCTGGTAGCAACCAATAAGCCCTAACATGGTAACAGAGGGAAGTCCACCACCAACTTAACAAGGTTTCACTTCTGATTTTCCAGTCACATTCATTTCTCATTTTGAAGAAAATCAGAATATAGTCTTAAAAGTAAAAGTCCTCTCCCCTTCTCTTCCCCCCTGAAAAAAAAAATCTTACATGCAAAATTTTTAAAACATTAAGTTCCTTTTAAATGTCACCAAATTTGCTATATCATGTCTAAAAATAAAGCAAGATACAATATGAGGATAATAGTGTCCCAAACAGAAATTCCCAAAAAAGGAAATTATTTTTTTTCAAATGCTTATAAGGTCAGATGAATTTGGTATTAAGAAACTATCTCACTATTCTCACTGAGAATTTTCTCTCTATAAGACCTAATTTGAAAGCTTACATTCATTTTTGGGAGACTTTTAGTTAAAAATTAGTTAACTTTTAAATTAGTTAAAAAATAGCTTTGGCAGATTTGTGTTTGTGTGTGTCCATATAATTCCAAAGAGTTTAATTTTGAAAAATCGAAACTGACAAGCCAGTTACCCCAACAGCAGTCTAATTGCTTTATCTACTTAAACAACAAAAACAAGTAGATACAGGGAATTTGGGGCATTTTCCAAGCTCAGCATTTCCCTGGTGTCTTTACTATCAGCCTAAGAGGTTACCACAGGACATTCAAATACACACAAGGAAAGCATCCTCTGTGGTCTCACTTGGGAAAGGCCCTACTTGCCTGTCCATATTGGATCATGCCTGAAGGCCCGGGCCTTCTCCCTTTCCTGCCCAAGGTGGAAATTACATACTAGCAACTGCAAAGCTATCTGCTCTGTCCTCAGTATAGACTTTCCACAGCTAGGCCACATTTCTGCATTTACAGATAAAAGTACTTTCAAAACAGCAAAGTAAATCTATGATGTCCAATGAGATATTATGTTAAATATTCATAAATTGCTAATATTAACATAATAACCTTTGACTTTTTCTGCCTGTTTTTCTTGATCATTCAAATTAGATAAGTTCTGTGAAGAAGTAGCTGATCTGATCTTTCAGACTATTCACCAACCATACTTCAAGCTGAGTGTAGGAGAGAAAGTATATGCTTACAGCCACACCTATATTTATTAATGTATTTCTATTTTTTTTTTTTAGTTTCAACTGGTACACAAAAAACTCAAGATCATACATATTAATGGAGTACCATGCACAACCAATTTAGACATATTAATGGAGTACCAAGTACAACAATGTATACAATACCAAGTATATAACCAATGTTGTATACTTGTGTACACTGAGTAATGTTTAAATCAGGTTAAACGTATTTATCTCCTCTGATACGTATCATTCCTTTGTGGTGAAACTTTTGAAATCCTTTCTTGTCCTTCTAGTTTTTTTAAATGTACAGTACATAATTGTTACCTATCACACTATACTGTGCAAAAGAACTTCTCTCTCTTACCTAACTGTAACTTAGTATTTGTAAATGCTCTTCTTCCCATCCCTTCCTGGCCTCTGCTTACCATCATCTACTCTCAACTTCTATGACAGCAATTGTTTTTTTGATTCCACATGAGTGAAATCATGTAGTGTTTGTCTTTTCCGTGCCTAACTTATTTCCCTTAACATAGGGATCTCTCGTTCCATCCACGTAGTTATAAATGACAGAATGAATAGTATTCCATTATGTATAGGTACCACATTTTCTTTTTCCCATTACCCATTAATGGACATTAGATTGCTTCCCTTTCTTAGCTATTGTGAAGTGTGCCAGCAGCACGTATAAACCAGTAGATAACATTCACTAATGCTGAGGTTATAGAGGTAATATAGATCATGATGTTAAAGATAAGTGCAAAGGACAAAAGTTGTGGTGACTTCCATATTTGGGGTCCTGTCTAGAAATCAAAGTTGAAGTAGAATACTAATTGGGCTTCATTTGAAAGTGGCAATGGGAGTTATGGAATAGGATAGTGACTTCAGAAGATAACATTTTGGGCTCCTATAACAGACAATACACATATTTGTGTTTCCACGTGTCTGTACGCTGAGGAAAACATCTAGAGTTGTTTCCTCTTTGAGTACACCAAGTAAAAGATAGGGACTGGCTCTCCCAGGCCCCATAGCCACCTGATTGTCAAGGGTCTAAATTTCTATTTGTCTGTACTCTATAGGTGGGATTCGGAGTAACATTGGAGCTATAAGTGTCTGGGTCCTTGAAAGGGAGTGAGACATACTAGGAATTCAGACAGATATCCACTAGGACAGCTGCTGAGGCTTCCCTGTATAAGTTACTGGTGCAGGTCATGTGGTGAGGGTGGTCAGGCATTGACCAGGTCTCCATTCCCCCAGATAACGTCAACATGACAGAAGCCAGGCAGATGCTCAAGGCTCTGCTGCTCTTCTCCATGGGCTCCCTCCAAGCCTGTTCCCCTTATCATGTGGCCCACAGACTTCCTCACATGTCACAATTCATGCATACCCCTGCAGCACCACCCTGTAATGCTGACATCCTAAACTTGTCTTCCAAGGCTCTTTATCTCCTTTCTTGCTATAGTTGGGGTAGTTGGGAGGTAGCGGGAGGGGGAATGCATGTGAGGCCCTGCTTCACATCATCCCCAATAAAGCTTTGCATCCCTCAAATGACATTTGAAAATGTCTTAGAGTGCCTCGCACAAGTGCTCTTTCCAGAAGGTGGGATCAAAGTCAACATCTGGAATTTGTTTCTTCATAATATTAGGAGACCGAAGAGTGTGGAGGTTGGTCCTAAATTCCCAGTGAAGCGCTCTCAGCTGTCCAGTAGAGAATCACTACGGTTGTTCTCAGAACGCTCTCCCTTTCCCCACCATCACTAACCTCAACCATGACCACCCAACCCAGATTGCTCAGCCTCAAATGTCAGCATGACTTCCTTGGAGAGTAGAAATGCTTCAGGTGGTCCCAGCTCAAGAGAGTAAGACAGAGAATGATTGGGTGAAACAGTAACCCAGTCTCCTGCCATTCCTTCTCCTTCCCAGTCACTGAGACTCTGCAGTGTGGTCTCCTAGTTTGCAGGGTGGTATATGACTTGGCTTTCTGGCCCCTCTCTGCTCTATGCAGATCTCCCAAATCTGCTTTAATGTACCAAATCCTAACTTTAAAAGGACATTGTCCCTGCCCAGTTATGTAGTCCAATCCCTGCCTTCAAAGCAAAGACTCCCCTCCTAGGCTCCAGGCCTCCTTCCATTCAGGAAAAGATTCACTGCTCTTGACACCTTCATGTCTGAAGCTGGGATCTTTTATATTGTTCTTTTTCCAATGAGTTATTCATGGTGGAAGAATGCACTCTGACACATCATACATAAATGGAGTATAATTTCTTATTTCTCTGGTTGTATATGATACAGAATCACATTGGTTGTATACTCTCATGTATACATACGGTAATAGTGTCTGATTCATTCTACTATCCTTCCTTCCCTTCACTCCCCTTGACTGAATTCAAAGTAACTCTTACCCCTCCCCACTGTGAATTAGCATCTGCATATCAAAGAAAACATTTGGCCTTTGGATTTTGAGGATTGGCTTATTTCACTTAGCATGATATTCTCCTGCTCTATCCATTTACCCACAAATGCCATAATTTCATTCTTCTTTATGGCTCAGTAACATTCCATTGTGTATATGTACCACATTTTCTTTATTCATTCATCTATTGAAGGGCACCTAGATTGATTCCATAGCTCAATTATTGTGAATCGAGCTGCTACAAACATTGATGTGGTCATCATTATAGTATTGTTGAGGGCCACAGCCGAGTCAGGATGACACATGGCATTTTTGCCAGAAGTAGTGGTTGAGAGGTGATGCCAGCAAGCCATTAAAATGATGACTTTTGAGTTCTCGCGGAGTTCCCGTTGAGTTCCAGTTGAGCTCTCGCGGGGATTCCTGAAGAGTTCCCATTGGTTGGGGAAGTGCTGGAGGAGGGATTTCCAGTTAGTGGTTCCTGGAGGAGCTGCATGGTGTTCGGGAGAGTTCCTGGGGAGCATGTGTGGAGTGTGCTGGTGGAGTTCAGAAATAAAGTTCGTTCCTCTTGAGGGGCTCGTGATTTGTGCCAGCCAGACTACAGCATATTATAGTGCTGATTTTAACTCCATAGGGTATATGCCGAGGAGAGGGATAACCAGGTCAAATGGTGGTTCCATTTCAAGTTTTTTGAGGAATCTCCATACTGCTTTCTAGAGTGATTTCACCAATTTGCAGTCCCACCAGCAATGTATGAGTGTACCTTTTCCCTGACATCCTCACCAACACTTATTGTTGCTTGTATTCTTGATAATTGCCATTCTGACTGGAATGAAATGGAATTGCAGAGTAGTTTTGATCTGCATTTTTCTAATTGCTGGATATGTTGAACATTTTTTCATATATTTGTTGATCGATTGTATTTTGAAGCTGGCATCTTGCCATGTTCATCCCTCTCTATGATATGCTTTCAGCCACAGGCTTATGACAGTCTCTTATCAGAAGGGTTTCTGAAAATCACCTTCTTTGCTGCACATAATCAGAGGGCCCCAACTCTGATTTTTAAAGTGCCTCATTCCAGTTCTAGCTGTGCCTTATACATGTATTCTTCAAAATTCTAGACAAGAGTGCATGTGTAAGGTGTAGGATTGTTAGCAACCATAAAAGATGAATGTGTAAAGGGGGAGCTTTGTTTATATCTTCATAACTCAACATATCTCTTACACTTTTTTTTCTATTCATGGCAAAAACATAATCACTCCATGTGCCAGTATTAAAGGAAGCTAAAATAGATTGCTTCCATCTGAGTTGTGATGGAAACCTCAAAATAATAAATGCCAAATGCCCCAAATTCCACATTTCAGTTCCTACAATGGAAGTAGTTTTTTTTTAAAAAAATCTTATGACCCTTGGTCCCTAACTCACTAGCAGATATAAAGGGCAGGATGTGAAATTTTTCTTGTCACTTCTAGTCAATTGAGAAAAACTTCAATAAGGCTAGTCACAAGCTTCTGTGCACAGATGGGATTAAAATGGCTCAACTAATTTGTGTTCTCTCAAAAATTGATTTGCATAATATATTTATTCCCATTACTTTAGATAACTTCTCGGGCAGTCTTCACAGTTTATCTGACTTTTCTCAGATAATAAGATGTCCTCCAGTTCTGTTAGTGCCCAAACAGGCTGTTTTGGGTGATTCATGCATGCTCCAATGTAATAACCAAAAACACTCATTTCACTCAGTTAAAACTTCTGCCTGCCCTAGCTCAAGCCCATGTGGGTGGGAAGCCAGCAGTAGAAAAGCATAGAAAAGGAAGATTAGCCCTTCTTTATTCTGTCAGCATCTCCAAGAAAATGCTGTGCTCACTGGCTGTAGCTTCTGACCCTTCTGACCTTGGAAAATGGAAAGGGAGAGCAGTTAAAGGGGAGAAGGCTTTGCTCAACTGCTGGCAATCTGGAATGGCTTCCACAGATTGGCAGGTGATTAAATGGATTTAGTTTCTTGTGGGTGTTTCTTTATAGGCTCTGGCAGCACGCTCTCTGCCAGCCCTACATCTGTTCGCTCTGAGATACATCCCTTCCTCTTTACCACTCTCTGTATTACAACAGACATGGCTTCTTCTGGGTTTGGCCAATTGATGACTGGATGGAATGGAAGGGAAGAGGGAAGAGAGAAGCCAAGGCACTTCTCCCATCTCATTTTGGCTCAGGTGCCCCCTCCAGTAACAATGGTGCTCCCTCAGAAGCTCAGTTCCGACTGAAAAGTCCACTCGGATCCCAGCGTCTTTCCAGTGATCCAGCCCACAGGCTCCAGAAGCATACCCTCTTACTTTTTCCTTCCAGACTAAAGATATAGTGACTTCCTGTTCTTGACCATCTCTGGGTTAACTCTCCACATCTTGTTGGTTCTCATCCCCTGTCACCTTTTATGCAGGTGACAATTCCCTGCAGTAAACTTCTTCCATTGCAATATATGAAGATGTTTCTGCTTTTTTCATTAGAACTTTACCGATGCACCTCCCATACACGCATTGCCTTCCCCATTACTGGTGAGAACCTCACCTTCAGTGGCTTAGGAGAATACTCTGGCTTACAACTTCCAGTTTATAGCTTCTCCCTACATCCCTGGACTTAGGGACACTTGAGCATCTTTGAGTTAAGGTTTCCTTTCCCTGCCAATGTCCATCTTAGATGGACTCTAAAATGAATGAAAGTCACATGTCCGAGATTTAGTGCACAGGATAAATGCAAACTAAAAGCTGGTAGTAAAAGCCTTCTTACTTCCTGTCTTAGCCTGAAGATCCCCAAAAGTTGATTCTGTGGCAAAAGCTTTTGCATGAGCACCCAGTTTGGGAATGTGATCTCAAGGTACAAGAGTAAGGGGCAAGGAAATGAAATGTGGTTGCTACGTTAGTTTCCTACTACTGCTGTAGCATATTACCAATGGCAAGCTTAAAACAGCACACATTTATTATCATATACTTCTGAAAGTCAGAAGTCCAATTTGGTCTTAAGGGCTAAAATCAAGATGTTGACAGAGTTAGTTTCTACTGGATCCTTGCCCTAGCTTTTTCCAGATTCTAGAAACCAGTAGTTCCCAGCTCCTGATTCCTGTCTCACATCGCTCCACTTCTTGTCTCTCCCCTCTCAAAATCCTTAGATTACTCACACTTGAAAAGTCCCTCTTGTCATGTAGACAACACATTTATAGATTTCAAGGATTAGGACATGGCCACCCTTGTGGTTTCATCATCCAGCCTACCACAGATGCATTGGCCCCTGCTGTAGGCAATTCATACCTGCAGAACCTACAAACAGCTTTACGAGTCCCATCTCAGAATGCTCACTAGAGGAAGAAAGGGATAGAAAGTATCTGAGAGCACCAGCCCCATCAGTCCAGGAATCATTTGCATTTGGACCATGTGGAGCCCTATGGCATCCTATACTGCAGCATCAGTAAAGCCCCAGAACGGGGGGGGGGGGGAGGTGAGGGGGGAGGTCTTAAAGCTAAGGTACAATCAATTTTAACCTCCCAAAATTTGCTGAAGCCTGCAAGGAATCAATTGCTGGAGCAGTATGGCTGGAGAAGTGAGGCCCCAAAAATTTGAAGAAATTCATAATAGGTGTCCAATTCACTTCCCTACTCTCCTGTGAAGTCACAGACACCTTCAGCCAGTTTACATCACTAGTGACTGCTCTAAGGAACACACACACACACACACACACACACACACACACACACACCTCCCAATGGCTGAACAAAAGCACCAAGAAAGGCAGCTGAAGAGGCTATTTTCCCTATAGCTTGAGACAATTATTACTGAGAAGCAAACTCTTCTCGTTGAACCCTGTGGAAGAGGCACGAGGGACAGAACCTTTGAGCCCTGACCTGGCGTATTTCTGGGATGCTACAAGGAGTGACAGAACCAGGATATAGAGAAGATAGATAAGCTATTCAGGTCATTGATATTATCAAGGACATCCGCCCTCTAACGAACATGCATCTGGACTAGCTAAAAACTCCAGGGCTGAACAAGTCACTCTTCCACCCTGTATCAGAACTGGGAGGACAGTGTCATTGTCTGTGCAGGACAACAGGAGCACAGGGAGACTAATGCTGCCTCAGTGGACATCAGCAGAATGCAAACCATGACCGTTTTCTCCTAACAGCTAGGCAAAGATGGAAAGGAGAAAATAAAGCCAGTGTTGAAGAGGGAAGGAAAACACGGGCATTCTGACACTGAACTGGTGGGAAAGCATCAACTGATGGAAGCGTTTTGAAAAGCAATTTGACCTTATCTATCAAAACCTGAAGAGGGCAGTCTCTTTGACCTAGAATTCTACTTCCAGGAAGAAAAATCTTATAGAAATATGTACACAAATGATCAAAAGGCTATTTCAAGTCATGTCTACTACAACACTGCTTTGAATAGTTCAAAAAAAATGAAGAACAATCTGGAAACGATGCTTAAGGAAAAAGTAAAGGAATGAGTTAGTGCTATATGTATTGACATGAAAAGGGCTCATAATATGTAAAGAGAAAAGAACAAGCTATAAAATACTTTATATTCTAAACAAATAATATTTGCATGTGGGCGCTTACATGTGATGTGAATATCACATCCTACCCTTGATTTGATGTCACATCCAGGATCAAGTTCACAGAAGAAAAAGGCAGCCCACAGCAGTTCCATCTGTATGACTTCCTGTTTCGCTTATCATACTTATGGGGAAAGGGAGTGATCACAATGACATGAAGATGAGCCAAGCTGTGTTAAGCTCTGTGTTGATAGTGATAAGAAAATAAAATCCATTCTCTTAACAAATACCATATATAATCAAACATTAGATTCCCCCTAGTGATGTTTAGGTTCTAACTACTATTCTTAAACCTATAAGAGCTATTGAGATCCCTATGGGGGAAAAATAATTTTTCTTTAAAAATCTAACCTCTCTAGCTCAATCTCTCTTTCTATTAAAATAATGAGGTGATTTTTTAAAGCAAGATGAGATTCCCAAAGAATACAATTATTGAGATATAGTGACACACACACACACATATATATATATATGTATATATATGTGTGTGTATGTTGTTTATATGTTGTTTACCTTCTGTGAACTTGATCCTGGATGTGATATGATATCAAGCGTAGTATGTGTATATTCACATCACATGTAAATACACACACACACATATATGTATATATATTTGATATATTTATAAATATTTGCATGTGAGCACTTACATGTGATGTGAATATCACATCCTACCCTTGATTTGATGTATGTATATATTTGTATGTATGTATGTATATATATATATATGTGTGTGTGTGTGTGTGTGTGTGTGTGTGTGTATTTTTTTTCATAAAAACCTAGAACATCTGAAGAGCTCAGACCTTGTAGCAGATGAAACATGAATGCTCCTGTTTTACAAAACCCACTAAATTGGAAAAAAAGAAATAAAATTAAGACATAAATCTACAAGACCCAATGGAATGTTAAGAAGACAGGATGGGGAGGAAGAAATGTCAACACATTGATACAAGAGTGGGAAGAAATTAAGCAAGCTGCACACCAAGTGTGGGAACAAGGAAGCGAATGTGAAGCAAGTCACTCCTTCTCCTAACACCCAGAAAGACTCATGCACCAGCTACTCAGCAAGCTGGACAGGGACTGCAAACAAGGGTGTCTGAAAACCTGAAGTAGGGAGAGAGACCTCTAGATCCTCTTCCCCAACTGGCACATCCAGGCAACTACCCTTTCCCGGCCCCAGCGAGAGACTAAACATTCATTCTATGAAGAAACTCGGTCAGAAGGATTCCAGAGCAGCCCTTCTCAACAAATGGTCAGGAGAAAATCAAGCCCTGATGCTGTAAGGCATAGGTTGAGATGGAATTCAACTTCTCCCACAGACTTCTAAAACAGTACGAGTTGTGTGCCATTTGGAAGAGAACTGAGAAATTAGGAATTTGAATCATTTTCTACAGATCTAATTCTCTCATAAAACTCTGTTTTAAAAAGGCTGCTCAAGACACTGACCCAGGCACAGAGGAGGACTGGGTGGAAGAGGAGGGGATGAGAGGCAGAGGCAGGCGGCTGGGAGTAATACAGAGAAAGGGAAAGGAATAACACTTAAAGTCTCCTACAAAACAGACGCTCCCTGTTCCTTTGGGCAGCTTTGGCCCCAGAATATTGTCAGCACATATATTATCTTCCCTTCTACCCAATGATCTGGCAGGAATTTAAAGGATTCTTTCTTGAACAAACTAAAGAGCTCCAGAAAAAAAGAGCCGTACACAAAGACTTTTGGGGAGACACAACCCAACATCTGAGCCCCACTGAATTTCTCTCTATGGTCTATGTACCCTTTCCCACATCCATGAACACAAGCCTTCCAATCATCTTTAGATGCTTTTAATTAAATACAGCCAAAATAAGATGCACCAATAGTTCAAGACTCCTACTTGAACATCAGAGACATAAACCCACAAACAGATAAAGAAATGACCTCTGAGAACTGGAACTTAGGGGTTGGGAGGAGTGCAGCAAAGAGAGGCTATTTTTTTGTCCAAAGTCTTGCTGACTCTTCTGACCTTTGAATCTGCATACACATACTATTAAAACCGCAATATGTAAAAATTTTAAAGAAAGAATGTTTGGAGACTAGACATTCAACTATACACAACATTTCCTCTGGAAAAGTGAACTATTTCTGGTATATATTTTATATGCTTCTAATATATTTGAGGTTTTTATAATGATTAAATGACTTCTGAATTTTTCAAAACAAGATGCAACTATGGGGGGGGGCAAGAAATGAAATAATAAATCCAGAAAAAAATAGTCTGATTTGCTTAAACACATAGGATGACAGGGTATAGGGACAACCCTAGCTCCCTCATCTCTTTCAGATGCTGAAAGGCAGAAGTGGCAGCATTAGTGAAGATCTAACATAGAAAGAGCCACACGAAAGACCTGCAGATTCCAGAAACAAATGCCAGAACTCTTGCATGCAAAGAGGCAAGTGTTAAGGATTTAGCCCAAGGAATCTAAAGAAACACACACACACACACACACGAAATAAATGCTTAATTTAATTAATGTTTTCATCTGCGTCTGGTGGAGGTGGGCACAGGTGCAAAGAGCTGTAGCTGAAAGGAGAGCTCCCCAATGTTCGCCTGGAAAAGACGGAGGATGTTGAAAGGATCTTAGATGTGTACCTTCCCTTGTCCTGTGGATAAAGCAGCCTCGGGGATATCATGACCTTTGTTCTTTTGAGATAAATAAGTATCAGGGAAGATGTGACAGCAAGTAGAACAGAAATTTTCCAAATTTAATGATGTCCCCTGAGTTTAAACTTCTCAAGAATTATAATTCAAGCCATCTCTGATTTTTAGAATTAAAAGGACTGGGATTATACCAGTTGAGTGCGTAGATAGCAGACATGCAAAAGACAAGGGATGCAAAGGGCTGCCAGATGGACAGAAATCTATCAAGAGCGTTGGTCCTATACTGGGCAAAATGCTGGAGCATTGTCTATGTTCCTCCCAGTCACATGCTAGGGTCAAGTCACAAGTCTTTGATGAAGTTATCAAATCAACTGACATTTGAAGTCTCAGCAATATACTTCCTTAAGTTTTGCTCTTAATAAATACTTATTCCATCAAATTCTTCATTAAAAATGAAGACATTGAGCTGGGTGCAGAGGTTTATGCCTATAATCCCAGCAATCTGGGAGACTGAAGCAGGAGGTTGAAAGTTTGAGGCCAGCCTCAGCAACTTGGCAAGATCTCATCACAAAATAAAAAATAAATAAATAGTAAGTCATATAGTTGTATAATTGCCCCCCTTACAACTGATTTTGCCTCCAATGCAGCATTCCACAATTTTTAGAACACTTCTATAAAAACAACATTGGCTACCCTGGGAAAGAAAAAAAAAAGAAACTTTTTTTTTCTTCTTTTTAGCTCTAAGATGGTTGAAGACATCAAATTTAAATTCCAGACTTGTACCCTCCATAGTCAGCACAAAACCCTGCCAGTACAGACAGCTTATTTGGAAAATAACCACAATAACAAAGTCCAAGAGCAAATAAATGTAAATTTCTTGTCCTTAGAATTAGAGAGAAAGACACCTGGGGCACACTGTGGCAACCCACTGCTGCCATCCACGTGCACAAACCAGTCACACCAAGGGTTAGAAAAGTACCCAGGACAGCCTGGTGGGAAAAATAATTTTTCATGGCATGGGTTTTCCACTCAAATCCACTCAGATAAAGAGATATGGCTCCTAAAGGAACTAGTCACTTAACTTTGGTTACAAAAGTCTAAGACCAGTCCCCAAATGACCCACAATCTTCAACAAATTTAAGTGAACTTGTTAGCAACAGTGCATCCTGAGCCACCAGATGGCCAGAACCAGAATCTACCCTGGCCCAGCCTTATCAGTATCTATTCGGTACTATCACATGAACACAATCACTAAACCTCCGTGCGTAGCAAGAGTGAAGATGTATTTTGCCCACAAGTTGACAGTCTACCTGGTGGATCTGCTGCTCTGGGACAGACTTAAGCATATCTACAGTCACCTGGAAGTTCAGCAAGGAGCTGGCTCTAGTTTGGCCTCAGTGTTCAGCTAGAATATTTCCTGTCTGATTTATATAGCACGTGGGTCAGCAGCCTACCATAGCCTTGACCTTGTCAAGGAGGCTGGGATCTGAGAGAATGCTGGGCTTCTTGGGACCCAGGTTCTTCCTCTCTGCTGCATTTTATAGGCCAGAGAAAATCACAGGGCAGCCCAGATTCCACACTAAGGACACAGATTTCACCTCATCACAGAAAACGCTAAAATTTCACATTGTATGGGGCATGTTTACAAGGCTGATAAATCCAAACCACTAGGACAATCAGTCTACCACAGGGACCAGAGAATTAGTTCTGTGAATAAAGTAAAAGAACTTGGTTAAAGGCGATATGGTAAAAAAAAATAGAGAGAAAAAAATGATAATAGTAGCCAAAAATTGCTGACATCTGAATAAAGCCTTCAGTTCAATAAATAGTAATACCAATTCCCAAGTTTGACACAGTTATCGTAGTTTTAGGTAAGACATCAAGATGAAGAGACGCTGAGAGAAGGATATGTGGGAAATGTGTACAGTTTTTGTGACTTTTCTCTGAAGTTTATTTTTTAAAAGACAAGCCAAGAGAGAGAGAGAGAACAAACTTGGGATACAGACTCTTTTAGCGGCAGCACCTTGACTGGGTATTTCACTACATCATGGCTAATCCTCTCTCCCAGATTGAGACACCCCTGTGGGCTGGGAAAACTTGGCAGTCTGTGAGACACTGAAAGACTGAGCAGGTGGTTTGGCTGAGGCCACATCTCTGCAGACCTCCAAGGCAACAGCACGCTGAGCCTCAGCCTGCAGCAGGGGAGGTGCCAGGATGAACAGGGCAAGGGCTGTGCCAGCATCCTGGCTCAGCGTGGTGGAAAGGGTGTTGACCCAGCTGGCCGTGGTGGTCAGAGCAAATGCCACATGGCCATGAGGCTGCGGCACCTCTTTTCTTCCATTTTTAAGGGAGTGAAATCTGGAGTTAACCATCTTCTTCTGACTTTGTGAGAGTGACAAACTGTGATCTTCTTCACCACGCTGCAGCTCTGAGTCTGATGTGGAGGCCAAATCTGACACATTTTACAGGCCAAAGCAAATCACAGTGCAGCCCAGATTCCACACTAAGGACACAGATTCCTCCTCATCATGGGAAATGCTAAAAGTTGACACACAGACACACGGTTACAGCACTTCACAATAACGTCTGTGTAGTGGACAAAGGTTTCTTGTCCCTTCTGCCCTCTTCCTTTGGGAAACCTCAGCCTCCTTCCAAGGTGGCTCATAAAGGATCTTTTCTCTCCTTTTACCCCTATGTGCTCAGGGTGGACAACCAACAAATGACCCAGACCTGGCTGCTCACAGCCATCCATCCTTCTGGTCACTGCAGTTTGTCAAGGGATATTGATGGGGGCCCCAAGATAAACCAATCAGACATTTTCCACCATACTTGATATAAGATCTCTAGCCAGAGAAAGATCCTTCTTTCTCTAGTTCCAGTAGCACTTATAAAAGTATAGCCTGTCTGAAGCTGAAGATCACCAGAGGAAAGAGTCACACTATGGAGAATGTCTTCATCAGGCAATGTACACCCTTGGGTTCAGGCAAGCCTATGGCCAAGGAGCAGCTGTTGTTAGATTCCCAGCCATCCATCACTTAAGATTTCCAAGTACTAACCATGATCCATGTTGAGCTGAATTTCTCTTGCTTTCAAACAAAATAAACCTGCTAATGCAGAGATCAGTACCTATAAGTGAAGTATTGGGACTACACAGATATTAAAATGTGGAATTGACTGAAAATAGATAGGGGGCTGGTCAGGGATTACTGCCTTCCCTTGTGAGGAAGGTCATGGTGCTTGTCTAAATGGTAACAGCTAGGCAGACTGTTCCTCACCTTGTTCACTTCTGTGCGTCTGGGGAACCCTGGTGACAAAGTTCAAATGAGTTGACCACAATTCTCCAGTCTTCCTTATCATCCTAGAAGCTTTAGACCAAGCTGTCCTTCTGACAACCAAACAAACAGGGCCCACGTAGCCTCACCACAGAGATTAGTTCTTTGCAGTTCTTAGGAAGATTTAAGTCTGAACTTATTTATTTATTTATCTATTTTTTTGGTACCGGCAATTGAACTCAGGGGCACTCAACCACTGAGCCTCATCCCCAGCCCTATTTTGTATTTTGTTTAGAGACAGGGTCTCACTGAGTTGCTTAGAACCTTGCTTTTGCTGAGGCTGACTTTGAATTCACAATCCTGCCTCAGCCTTCCAAGCTGCTGGGATTCTAGGCATGTACCACCATGCCCAGCTCGAACTTTCTGTTTTGAAAAGATTTAACATCAGGATGCAGAAGAAGCAGGAGCATAGAGGAAAACTTAATATCCTAGGTCCTTAGTAAAAACTTCTGGCTACCTCCTTCCCATCTTAAAAATCAATAAGTTCCCCGTTTTAAAGAGGCATCCCTAAGGGTACATAGAACTCACTTCCTCATCCCAGCCCACTATTTCATGTGCAGAAGCCAAGAGGCAAGCACGCAGAGTCATTAGCAAGAGAAAGGAAATCTAAATCCAAGTAGAACTCCAGGACCACATTATGGGGTGATCACTGGCCTGAATGACTAGCCCACTGGATTTCCAGAATCGAATGGGTTCGCCTCCCTTTGAGATTTAAAGATGTGTTATTTCTAGAGACAACTCAAATCTAGCTGACAGTGTTGTGATTGATCATTCGACTCTCACGCAATTCCCAGAACACCAAACCTGCACCCAAAGGAAATGGGGTACAGTTCCCCAGCAACTCTTTCTGAAGTTGTGGATTACAGTAGCATAGTTAGCCTGCCTCTGCCCCAAGCCCCAAATTCAGCCTTGTCAGCACTGAACGGTGTACTGAGATTTCATTCCCATCTGACTTAGATGTCTGATTCATATTCAATTCTGAATCAAGAAAGGAAGAAGCGTGAATAATTAAGCTCTACTTTAAAAGCCAACACCAAGGAGTTGGCATGTTATCCTGTAGGCCTTAAGACACCAGTTTCAAACAGGTCTAAGGCAGATGACACTTGTGATGTGTTCTATAACGGTACCGGCGGTAGTGGGGTGGATCAGCAGGAAATGGGTAGGACTGAAAATGAGCCCCTAAGTTATTAAGCAACAATAATAGGAAAACTCACAAAGACTGGTGCTAACAGAGTTGCAGTGCGGATGAAGAAGCTCTGAGGACACGGAGATCACGCAGAAGATGGAAGAGCTTGCAAAATAGGAAATACAGCAACAGGAACACATCCTGTAAGATCCCACAAAGATTAAACTCTGCAGACTGTAAACGGACGCAAAAGCTGGTCTTCTTTCCCTTGGAGGGAAGCAAGAAGCAGACAGCTGGAATTCTGTCTGGAACAGAAGGAAAGATTTTAAAATCCTTGTTTATTTTTCACTTGAAAAGCATTTGTCCTGAAAATCGCCAAGATGTATAGATGTTCTTAAGGGATTTGGGCAAGGTAGACACAAAAGAATGCCTTGGTTAGCTACTAAATTGCAGCCTCCTGGGGCCTTAAACCATGGCAGGCTCTTAGAACCCTCTAGGCCCACTTCACAAGGTTTTAGTTTAGAAAATTAGGCTAATGACTTTCTTCCTGAGTTCCCTTTAACCTGGGTGAGAGTATAAGTGCTAAGTGATTCTAAAAGACTCTAAAGACCTTAGAAGCATGCAGACCAAAAAAAACTTAAATCAAAACACATTTTGTATTTATAAAAGCTACAAAGAGATGCCCAGGGAGTTGGGCATCTGTCTTAACATTCTTTCAATATCCCTTCTCTCCTGGGCTTCTAGTACATACAGGATTCCCCTAAGAGCTGTACCTTTTCTCCTTTGTCACAGTCCCTAAATAGTGGTAAATAAGTGCCCTTTGGTCTCTTATGAAAATGTAGATCCAATGTAGCAGTTATAGTCCATCCATCATATGGGACCTATGAAAGAAATGAATGAAATTTTGCAGGTTAAGTACTTAGCTTAGTTCCTGACATATAATAATAAGCACTCAAGTATGACAGCTATCCCCAATTACATATAGCATTGAAAATGCTAGCTTTAGCTACAATAGAGTTTGCAAAAAAAAAAAAAAAAGTACTTTTTCTTTGTATAAGAGTCTGGTAGTCTACCTCTATTTTCATTCTGCTCTGTACTTTTACTTCCTTTGATCCTTGGGCAAAATTTTAATATAAAAGAATATGGGTACTTAAAAGCTTAAACTTAAAAAATACTTTTTAATGGCAATCAAAGTAAACTTTCTTTAGCCAAGTTCAAGGTTATTATTTGCAAAACATATTTTTGCCTCTAACTCTCTGCAAAAGAGCAAAACTTCTTCTCATAATCAGTGGGAAGACTTAAAGTTCTTTCCCAGAACTGGCTTGAAGTTCTTTCCCCAACTTGGCCAGCTACACTTGGATTCAGGGTTTCCGCCCTAGAAAGAATGTGGTTGTGTCCAAGTGGAATGAGTCACTGAATTCTAAGCAGAAAGTTTTCATCTCTTTAAGAGGAGCAGTGGAGAGTTCCATTTTTATAGCGCAATAGTGCTTGAATCAGGCCAGGATGAGCACGCAGTCCCGTCTCATTTCCTCTTTTCCCTGCCTTGCAACAATGAGAGGGAGAGAGGAATTGACAAGAGAGAAAGACTATTTGAACTCTGGCAACAGGCCACTTGGCTTTGTAGATTTAACCAAGTAATTTTGGCCAAGAAAAAAAAGGTTCTTGAGTAACGGTATGGAACATTACACCCCTCTGGGATGCTCATTAAATGCTCGTTGGCTCTCTGTAGAGAGTCTTAAGACTCATCAAGCAATGCTGTCCTATTTGTTGCTGGAAGTTCTATAGTCTCCATCCTACCTCCATCTTTCTTAGATTATGAAGTCATATCACAGTTTTTGAGGCTTGCAATAATTTATCATTTCTCCAACATTAACCATGTGAACACGAGTTTTTATTGAATTGTTTGTTAAGAAAATTATATTTTCAGATATATTTATGAACATATAAATCACCCAGGCTTTCAAATAAAATAGCATTGCTAAGGATGGACCCGTCTAACCTTGTCAACACTTTTCTATGTATTACTTGGTCATCATATTCACCTTGAGACAGACAAAGTACATGATATTGGTTCCATTTCATAGAATCTCATCATAGGCATTTAGTAAACATTTTAGTATGCAAGCCACTCTGCTGCATGTTTTGAGAAATACAAAACTAAGAAACACATACTCCCTGCTCTTTAGTCGCCTTTATTCAAAGAGAAAAGACAAAATAAGAGCACGTAAACTATAATACAAAGAGGGCTGTGAAAGGATTTGGGTTCTTGGCCACAAACTAATGGAAAAGCATTGAAGGATTGTATGTAAGAAAATGATGAGATTGTAACTGCATTTCAGAAAGATCACCGTAATGGGAGGATGGAGGACAGATTGAAAGGGAGCCAATGGGGGTTGGGGTTGTGGCTCAGCAGTAGAGCGCTCACCTAGCAAGTGCAAGGACCTGGGTTCGATCCTCAGCACCACATAAAAATAAATAAGTAAATAAAGTCGTTTTTGTTTTTTTTTTTAAAGAAAGGGAGAAAATGAAGCGGAAAGCATTAGGAGTTATATTAGTCAGTGTTCTCCAAGAAACAGAACCAAGGACCAGTAGAAGATAGATATCTAGATAGATAGATAGATAGATAAGATAAAGACAGACATGAGATTTATCATAATTAATTGGTTCATGTGGTTATAGAGACTGATAAGCCTCATGATCTTCTATATTCCAGCTGAAAAATTGAAGTCCAAGGATATGGAAAAGTTCAATTTCTCAGTTTAGGTCATCAGGTAGAGAGAGAGAATTCACCCTTCTGCTTTTTTGTTCTATTCAGGCCTCAGTGGGTTAGATGATGCCCACCTGTACTGGAGAGGGCCTCTGCTTTACCTAGTCTATCAATTCAAATGTTAATTTCTTTTGGAAACATCATGACAGACACACCCAGAAATAATGTTTAACGAGCATGATGTGCAGCCAAGCTGACACAAAGTTAACCATCACAAGTGCAGTGATCTAGGCAAGATCTGAAAAAGTCACCCAAGAGGGGGAAATTCCAAGAGAACTCAGAGTGTTTTAAAAGATTTTTGACCTGCAAAAATGAGTAGACCTGGGTGACAAATGAGGGACTCTGAGGGAACGTGAAAGGGAAACAAGACCTCTGTGTGTGGCAGTTGGGTGGGGAGCAGTGCTGTTCACTGTAGGCAGCATGGCAGAAACAGAGGAGGGCGTTTGGGCCAGGCAGAGACAGAAGAGCATGGGAGCCCCTTGGGGAATAAGAACACCACTTTGCCAGAGTATGAGGTAACATGCAGCAGCAGCATGGTGGATGAGGCTGGGAAAGTAGGCTGAGCACTCAGGATGGTTAACTTCCTGTGTCAACTTGAATGCCTAGAGCAGTCCAGCGTTATTTGTGGGTGTATCTCCATGTGAGCAGCACCATCCATCTGGGAGCCCCGAGGGAACAAAAGGGTGGAGAAGAGGCAAATTCTTGCTCTGGTTCTCCTGGGACCCAGACATCATTCTTCCCCGGCCCTTAGACATCAGAACCCCAGGTTCTCCAGCTTTTGTACTCCAGGGCTTGCACCAGTAGCTCCTCTGCTTCTTGTGCCATCAGCCTTAAACTGAAAGGTACACCATCACCGTCCCTGGTTCTGAGGCTTTTGGACTTGTACTGAGCCACACTACACGAGCCTTTCAGATGACCTATTAAGGGACTTCTTAGCCTCCATAATGGTGTGAGCCAATTTCTCTAATCAATCCCTCTCATATGTCTCTCTCTATATACAAACATAGATAGAGTAGATACAGATATAGATCCTGTTTACCTCTCTGGAGCACTGTGAATAACATGCATTTAGTTTGGACATTAATTTGGTGAGCAAAGGAGAGATTTTAAGCAATAAACAAATGTTATTAAAGCACTTCTCTGGGAAAATTATCCTTCAATAAGGAGATCTATATTCCAGAAGGTTAAATGGTAGGATATATAATTAGTGTCAGAGATGGGATTCATGGTCCATTTTATGTGATGAGGAAGAACCAAGAATGCTTCTTGGAATTCTAAAAATGTGCTCCTCTCCCCAAAAAGTCTTCCTCCCTTACTGAATTCCACACCTTCATATTTAGCTGGGGCAGACATTTAGCACATTAAGGGAATAGATGGGTGCTTCCAGTAGTTTTTGCTAACACAGGAAGAGCCCAATCCTATGTTGTTCCATTTACAACATTAAAAAAAAAATTGTGATTGCTGAATTTAAATAATGGCAATCGCTGGTGAGAGTCCTCCAGAGGTAGAAATCTAATGATAATAAAAATAACTTAAGCTGAGCGCCTGTAATCCCAGTGGCTCAGGAGGCTGAGGCAGGAGGATTGCAAGTTCAAAGCCAGATTCAGCAAAAGCAAGGCACTAAACAAATCAGTAAGACCCTGTATAGAATAAAATACAAAATAGGGCTGGGGATGTGGCTCAGTGTTCAAATGCCCCTGAGTTCAATCACTAGTATCCCCTGCAAAAAAAATTAAAATAAGAAATAGGCTAAAAAAGATTAAATATTTTAAAGATAATAAACTAGCTTGCAAATACAGATTTCTATTATCAAGAGAGCAAGAATTACACTTTACCAAAGTTTGTTTTTTTCCATGTATTATTTCATTTTGCCTTCACAGATGACTAGTTGATACAAGAGAAAACAGACTTAGAAAGATAAAAATATGTGATGCCTCTACAGTAAACAGTAGAGCCAGGTTTTAAGCCAGATTTCACTCCTGAATCCCAACCCATAAGTGGTCTGCTATTCTGTCCTTCAGCAAAGTTTTCAAGAGAAAATTCAAAATAAGCTAGAGAGAGAACAGCAGAGTTTATTCAAAAAAAATAGGGTGATAAACAACAATTTTCTTGTGGTTGTACAAGCCAGTGTAGCAGACAGTTGTCTTTTACCCAGAGCCACAAGAAGAACTTACTAACTTGAATTGCAACTTCCAGTTGCAATTGAACTGTTTGGGAAGAAGAAGAAGTTCCTATTACACTGGAAAAAATAAAAAAGACTGGGGAAGAGGACATAAAAGGGACTTGACATTAGCCTCACTCATTTTAACTGAGCAACTTGATTAACAAAAACAATCAGGAAGTTAAAATAAACCAGATTCTAATCGGTGTGTATGCTCTGTGCTCTGTGTGCTCATGGGCCTGTGGGCACTCACCGGAACAGGAGGGGCGGCACTGAAAACCAAAGGAGCACATGCAACACTAAGCAGGAGTCATTCCCCAAACTTCTGAGCTATTGTGTTCCCCAGCAAAAAAAAAAAAAAAAATGCTGTGCTGGCTCTTCATTTTTGTAAAAGTACTTAGATAGATGTTTTTGTTCTTCTTCTTCTTCTTCTTCTTCTTATCGAATGTCCCTATTTGCTAAAGCCACTCTAATAGAGAAAATCCCACAGGAGCACAAATGATGAAGTTTTTTTTTTAATGTTTTTAACATAACTTTACATTAACATCTTTCTTTGTCATGTTAATTCATGACAAGACAATGAATTATAAATTGCTCCTTTTATAATCCTTCTCAGGAGGAATAAAGATTGAGTTTGATGAGAGAAGCTCACAGGAGAGGAACGCCTAGGCTGAGCTAAACATCCGTGCTATTTGAGAAGAAATTAAAAGACAGAAAGCATTAAAAAGAAAAAAAAAAAAAACACATGATCAATGCAATGTGTAGAGAAAAGAAAGAGAAAAAGGCAAAATGACTGTTCTGGTTGAAATCGGGAATATCCTCCAAAGTTTCACTGTTGAAAGCGTGATCTCCGGAGCAGCAGTGTCCAGAACAGGGCTTCAGGAAAGTGACTGGATAATGAGGCTCAGACCTCCTCAGTGAATTAATCCATTGGTGGGTTCCATAACCCAGCGTAAGATTGGAAGGTGGTAGAAACTACAGCAAGTGGGACCTAGTTAGAGGAAATAGATCACTGGGAATGTGGGCATACCTTGTCCCTGAAACCTCTCTCTCTCTCTCTCTCTCTCTCTCTCTCTCTCTCTCTCTCTCTCTTTCTCACCCCTACTTCTCAGCTGCCAAGAGCTGAGAAGCTTTCCTCTGAAATACCTTTCCATCATGATGCTGTGCCTCACTTCAGGCCCAAAGCGATGGAAATGGCCAACCATGGTCTGAACCCTCTGAAACCGTAAGCCAAACCAAATCTTTCCTCCTTAAAGTAGATCTTATCAGGCTTTTGTCATAGCCACAGAAAGTTGGACAACGCTGTGACAACAGAAAATAAAAACAACATGATTAGAAAAGGCAAAAAAAAAAAAAAAATTTCCTGGTATAAATTTTTTAATTTTTGCCAACATTTTTTACTTCTATGCTCAGTTTCAGGGTATGTCTGGAATATATAAAAATGTTGGCCTATTGTAATATCAATTTAGATAGCAATAGGGTTTATTCAATTGGTTGTAAAGCAATCAATTATATATGATTTCTCCAGAAAGAAGTATCATCGATTCAGAAAGAAGGTAGACAGAGGTAAAATATGGGAATTCAGAGGGGAAAAAAACTAGGAAAGGAGAAATAACCACTCATAAACACAAAAAAATGGTTCCCCATGAGGACACATGTTTAAATTTTTTATTCACATTGATAAAAGTACAGAAAACAACTCCAGTAGTATCAGAAAGGAGAAATGAGTAGCAAACCTCAAAGATGGTGTTACTATGTGTATGTCTAACTAAGTTAGAAAGATATAGTACACAGTGAAACTAAATCAGTTTTTACAAACACATACCATGAAAAATATAGCAAAGCCACATGATAAAGTGCTCCCTGTCCCTTAAACTTTTGTGGGACTAGATGAAGACTGAAGAACAGCTTTCTCCAGAATACCCAAACCTAAAGGAAAAATTACTTATTGATGTAACAGAATTCTCTGAGACCATCTGAACATCATTATCATATGCTTTATAACTAAAAGAATTTTCATATTCAGTATGTTAAATGAGTTGTTAAAGAAGGATTAGATTCAAGATCACTAAATATATGAGAAGAAATTATTTACAATGGTTCTTCCTTCCCATATTTTTTTATAAATAGTAGTTTTCCATTAGAAAACTTGGATGAGCTAGCTTCAAGAAATAGCCTAGAAATTCACATTCTGACTCCAAACCATACAAAACTTATTCCCATTTAACTCTTCTTACAAGGCTCAGGAAAGGGATCGCCACAATCAAACTTGAAAATGCCTTTGAGTCAAGTCTTCACAACATGGGACCAAATAAAGCAAAATTATCAACTTTCAGAAAAGGCCTTTTTCCTGAATATTTGTGTCATTTGAGATGACATTAATTTGTTGCATCCATCTTTTGATTAAAATATATATATAAACAAAATTCTTTGTAACCTTATTTAGCTAAACAAAAAAAAAATTATTACTATTAAGAAAAGAGACCAGCTGTTCTGAGGCAAAGATTGTGAGAGACCCAGACAAGCACCAGTGTGGCTTGAGCTGTAAACAAACTAGAAAATGACTTATTAGTGAATCACCACAGCTAATCTATGTCCAGAAATAGCAGGGCAAGAAAAATGTGAAAGTAACTCCTGTGATTATCTATAGTTGGATCTCCAGCCCTAGACTGGTAAAGGCCCTCCAGAGCCCAGGTTCTCTGTTGGAGATCAAAAGCTAAGAGACGTCTCCCTCTCTTTTTAATGGATGTCCCTAAAGATTTCAGCTTCAAGGTTTAGAAAATGCAAGAGCTGGTACCCTATGGAAGTCACAGCTTTGACAGCCTCAGTGCCCCCACCTTTCCTTTCCCTCTCAGCCTCCTTTAAAGTTCCACCCCAGACCTTCACATCCATAATTAATGCATAATTACTGTGCATCTACAATGTTCCTGATAAGGTGCTGTCACTAAATCTAGTATAACAGCATTCTTGCTCAGCTTACCATCCTAAAAACCCACACATTTTTTTAAAAAGAATCTAAAACTTCAGCAGAAAATCTCCCACTTCAGGGAAAGATGGAAATTTCCACAACTACAAACCCCACACCTTGAGGCCAGCCTGGCAGGTACTATGCAAATCTGGACTGAGTCCCCGGTAATATGCCTTGGAGGACGGCTCCTCAGATCCAGGCAGGATGAAGACATCTCCTGCAAAAAGTTAGAGGTGTGGCCAGAACCTTGGAACTGCAATCTTGAGTTCTTAGTAGAGGACAGACCATGTGAGAGGCATGGAATATCCTGAATCCATCTGAACAGAGCAAGAGGAGCTACGGGAGAAAGCATGACACCTTGTCTTTCTTGTGAGCTGACCCAGCCTCTTACCTAAGGGAAAGAGTAGAAGAATTGGAGGAGAAAAAAAATGATGGGCAGAGATCAGCAAATCTGTGGTTCACATGGCTTGCTCTTAGTTATGCTGTCTTCGGAATTCTGAAGAGCAAAATGAATTATACCTCTAGCAAAAGAAGAAGAAATTTGTGGGGGACAGAAAGTTCTCAAAATAAGAAGCCATCAGTGAACAAGGGATGTCTACCACTTCTAGCATCCCCCCCCCCTCCTCCTTCTTCTTCCTCTTCTTCTTTTCTCTCTCTCTCTCTCTCTCTCTCTCTCTCTCTCTCTCTCAATTATTTGACAACAAATGGTCCTCCTTCCAAAAAGGAGGAATCACTATGGGAAAAGCAAACAGATGAAGAGATAGGAAGTCAATAGCTTTCTTTGGCCTCATAGAAAAGAAAGGCAAATTTATTTAAGGGCAAAAAAAAATTCCTCAATGAACTTCTGACCCCCCCTCTCAGGGAAAAAAAAAAAAAAAGCTTATTGGACTACAGAAGAATATTATATTAAATTGGGCGAAGCTCAGAAAAGAAATAGAAGAGAAAAACAAAAACATTTCCGAGATGAAAGCTATATTAGAAGACATGAAAAGACAAGAGTAAGCACAATGGAAAATACAACTAAGTCTGAGAAGATTGAAATAAAATGAAAAATAACAGTATGTAAAAAAAAGAAAAGGTAATGGATAGTGAAGGTAAACAAGACAAATTTAGCATATGCACAATGGGTCTTGAAGAAGGAACAGAACAAATTGAACAGAAGAAAAAATATACAAAGGTTATCTCTGAAAGTTTCCCACCTCTGGAGAGGGGATGCAGAAGGCTAAGCAGGCCAGGGGAGGAGAAGCTCCAGGAATGGGATAAA
Source organism: Callospermophilus lateralis (assembly GCF_048772815.1). Taxonomy (NCBI): domain Eukaryota; kingdom Metazoa; phylum Chordata; class Mammalia; order Rodentia; family Sciuridae; genus Callospermophilus; species Callospermophilus lateralis. The sequence continues at coordinate 44,090,018 of NC_135316.1, read as the reverse complement.
TTCCATGATCAGATAAGGATCAAAGACAGGTATGACAGAGAGGTGGAGCTGGGTATTTGTCACACACACTAAATCGTGGTTTCTCCCTTTAAAATAATAACTCCTTTTAAAGTAATGAAGTAAAGAGTGAATGAAAAATCGCTTACAGCAGCAAAACCATTATATTGAGACATCTGCTACTCACTAATGAGAAAGGGATGAAACTCATGAGCAGATAAGGATCAAAGAGAAGGTATGACAGAGAGAGGAGGCAGGCACTTACTGCACACGTTTTAACTAGTGATCCCAGTGAAAGGACCATGCCTCAAACTGACAGTCCCCAGAATGGTTTTAATTGTCCAGTGTATTCGTTTACCAGGGCTGCCATGCCCAGAGTACAGGGTGGGTTCCTTCTGAAGGAAGGACGGGCTCCAGAGCTCTCTCCTTAGTTTGTGGATGGTCATCTTTTCCCTGTGTACCTTGTCTTCCTTCTCTCTCAACCTTTCCCCTTCTATAAACATCGCCTCTCTCAAACTTTCCCTTCGATAAAGACATCAAATTGGATTAGGATACACCCTAATGACCTCACTTCAACTTAATTACCTCTTTAAGTATCTCATCCCCAATTATATTGTACAGTACTGGTACTTAAGATGTCAACATATGAATCGGAAGGGACACAGTTCAGCCCATAACACCCAGCATGTGTCACATGCCTTTTGCCAAAGTCTATCAAACCAACTGTTGGTGTTGGACCAACCTCTGGAAGGTTGGAATCAATCCCATTCAAACCTCATAGACTAAGACTTTTGGAGGTGGATTCTCTAAAGACATATTAGGGAGAAGAATGATAACCTTGTTTGTGTCATAAATCTAGTCAATTATTTGTTGTTAATTTGCAAGAAATATTCCTTCAAGTATTAACTGCCACATAGTAAATAGTAATTACCTTCTAGGATTTTCAGGTTTAGGGAGGACAGTAATTGAGATTAATAGCTGAAGTTACTTCCAGACATTTACCTGTCAGCAACTACCTTTTACTGAGCAGCTACTATGTGCAATACAGTATGCTATGCACATTCAGTTGTACTACTTCAGTTAATTGTACTACTGTAGTATTCATTTCAGTTGTACTACTTCAGTTAATCTTCATTGAAACACGGTGAGATAGGCATTGTTTTTTCTATTTTAAAGAGAAAATTGAGGTTTTTACAAGGTTATTTAATTGGACAAAGTTTGCACACTAACAAGTGTCAGCACTGTAATTTGAATTCAGTTCACTTGTGTTCTTCGGGATTCAGAGTAGGGTTTGAGGCCCATATCCTGTTTCTCTTTTAGAGAGTAAGAAGAGGACTTCTTTAAAAATGAACAGAGAGTCAATATCTAAATTGGGATTGGTCCTGCCCTTATTATTGGGTTGGGAGGGGAGCCCGTGTGAAATCTCTAAGAAAAATGTGGGAGAACTAAGTTTAAGTCTGAAGACTCCTGGGGCCTCCTTTTGCTCTCTGAACCAAGACTTTGAGGTCCACTCTAAAGGCTGAGGACCTTGGCCAGCTGCTGTGTGGACAATCATGGGCCAGCTTCACACAGTGAGATGCTGGTGGAGTGGAAAAAGAAGAGAAAAATGGCTGTTGACTTCTGTCACTGCAACCGCAGCCCCACGTCTGTGCTGACCTTAATGGAAAAGAGAAGTTAAAAAAAAAAACCTGTCCTCATACCAGTGATTGAGGCAGACAGGGAAAGGGCCTTGCAACCAAACAAAGGCCTTACCCCGTGGACCAGCCTCCCGTAGAGATACCAAGCTGAGCCTCTATCTTACTGTTCCTTCCCTTCTCTTGGGGCAGCCTTAGTGAGGAGTAGAAAGAAGCAAGATGTCCTCTTCCTGAGTCTTCCCCAGAGGGAATGAGTGTTAGAAGGCAGAAGTAGGAGCCCTCTTCCCTTCCCCTTCTGTGAGCCAGCGTAGGAGTGTGGGCCGGGTTAGAGACGTGGGTGGATTCAGAGCCCCTGGGTTGGGCAAACCCTGTTGGTGCCACACCACATCCTCTCCATCCATCCAGGGGGTAACCATGGACCATTTGTGTTTAAATCCCTTTCTGCCTCTCTCTGCTGTGCAGGCAGCCTCTGGCAGTGGGAGACTAATGGCCCCAGTCAGAGCCCTCAGTTAATGAGGGGTAGAGTCTGTGAATAAATACACCGCTGTAGGAGGACGCTGAGATGTGTTCCACAGTCTTTCAGAAGGTCCCTCCCAGGATGGAACTCCAAGTCCTCACCACAGCCGCCCACTCGTTACCACACTGCACATCGGTTATCCGCATTCCCCCTCCCATCTCCCCTCCCCACTGTCTCTTGGCGCTTCGTGGGATTGCAACTCAAAAGAAATCACTTGCGCTTAAACCCTGGACGCAGGTTCAGTTTTTCTGGGAAGCCACCCTAAGACCGGACCTTGCAGGAAGGAGATTCAGTGCCACTCTCCTCCCCCAAGCACTACCCATAACATGTGTCAGGGTTGCTTTAGTCAACAGGTCCAGGGAGTTGCCCCCCAGTCTGACCACAGGACTTACCCAGGGTTCAACAGTGTCCTCATCAAGAGCTGCAGGTGAGGTTCAGGTTGGCAGGAACTATGGCTTAGAAGTCTCCAGCCCTTCTTCCCATCTTACCAAGACGAGCAGTGTCCGGGTCATAGCAGGGCCAAGGCTATGTTGTGAGAAGTGGCAATTTCTGAAAAAAAGTCTCGTGGGCTTGCAAGGCGAGCCAGAGAAACATTATGTATGAATATGAGCCCCAGATAACCAATGAATGGACAACATAGCTTTTAAAGTTATGACCCATAAGTTACAGTTAGATTGAAGCAAGAAGTTCTGGGGTGCCTTTGCACAGTAGGGTGACTACAGATAGCGCTAGTGTACTGTGTTTTACAAAACCTAGAATAAAAGATTTTGAAAGTTTTTGCCCTGAGGAAAGGACAAAGGTTTGAGAAGAAGATTCGCTTAACCTAATTTAAATATTACACAGTGTATAAATGTACCAAAATATCACTCGTTCTCCCATTAATAGGTACAATTTTTGTGTTCTTAATATGTCAGTTAAATTTTGAAAATATGGTCCATATTTTCCATAAAATAGCAGCTTTCCCCTTCTCCAGGAAACAGACTTATGCTGGACTTTAGCTCAGTTTGAGTATATCATCACAGGTACTAGATTATTGTCACAGCAGGTTTTTACTAACTAGGTAGTTGTGTTTCAAATCAAATTTTGCTTAAGTGAAACAAACAAAAAAACCCTATTCTTTCTCATGGACTTCCTAAGCTTTCCAATATCTACCAATATGAAATTTTAGGCACAAAGCTATCTTTAACTGATTTTTAAAATCAGTCTACTTTGGGTATCTATCATAGTGGTTAAATCATCTAGCTCCTAGATTAAAACAAGAGATTTCAGAAGTGCCCCCATCTAGAACTTGGAGGTTGGAGATAGGCCAGATAAGGTACAGGCTCTATTTTCCATGACACAGAATTATTTCCATTGCTTCTCCTCTTATTTAGTCAATAAGGACTTCTATTTCTATGAATCAATCTCATTTTCTTGTCTGAGTTCTTTGCTCTGTTCACACACAAAGAATATCTTTTCCTATTTCCATGTTTTGAATTCCCATCCTACAAAGATTTCTTTCCTCTCAACACATCCATGTATTTCTCATACCATGTTTCTGTTCCAGGCCCACCTTTGCCTTTTCTTGTCTTCCTGTTAGCTCGATACACCAAAGTCAGGGCAGGAATAGACCATCTCTATCCGCATTAAAAAATGCAGTTAAAACTGCCACCACAGCTATGCCCCTGGATAAGAGGCAAGGTCCCAACTGATGTTTTGTATTCAACTAACCCTATGCTCAGGACCTCCCCAAGGATCTGTGGCTTTTATAGCACATCCTATAACACTTCACCTTGCACACTCCCAACTTCTCTAAGATAAACAAGAAGATAACTCTTGTGATCCTAGAGGAAGAACGGCATAGGCCTGGTTGCTGAGCCCAGCCTGGGTGCTCCTCCAAGCTCCCCGAGGCCCCACTCTTCCTGTGCAGTCTTGCAGACTTCCCTAACAACCGCAGGGACCACAACCTCCCCACACACAGCAAACAGGAAGCAGGGGTGCGGCCAGGTAAAACGAGGTCAAAGCCACAAGAAAAGCTGAACGCCAGATTTCCATCATCAGCCCCGATGATGTCCTGCACCTTGGTTAGGTATGCAAGGCAGATTCGTCACACTGTATAGTGGACAGAATGTGGTTATCATCTGCTCCACACCCTCATCCAGCTGAAGCATTCTGCTTGCAACATTCCGGAAGTTCAGTCATCCAGCTTCTGCTAGATTCTTTCTAGAAGGCCTTGAGAAACAACGTGGACAGAGTTGGCTCCCTCTTTCATGTCTCATTTTTTCTCCTCTCTGCAAGTTCAACCACTCTGGCTGCTTCCCTGGCTCCCAGTTGAACATGCCTTGGCAGGTCTTTATTCTCTCAGTGGTAGTGATAAGCTACTCTTTTCACATTTGAGTTTCAAAGCTAGCTTCAAAACCAATGATGTTTAATATTCCAGCTACCATTACTGATTCAATGCCATGGTATATTATTCTTTATCATGGTCTCTTATGGTAGGAAATGCCAGTGGCTTTCAAGGGGACTACTTACTATTCCTCCTTACATACTGTAGTGTATACTATCCACTATCTAGTTTTCTCTTCCTGATTTTCCTCAAATAGTTGGACAAGGGAATGAAAGGGTGGGGTGGGGGGAGTATATAAATTTTCTTTCAAAATCAAAACATACTTTAAAAATGTCAAACTATTTTCCAGATTTGCTTTTCGTTTCATCTCATGCCATTTTTGAAAAAGAATCTTCAGCAAAGACTGGAGAGCAGTGAAAATTAATTCAAGGAGGACTGGAGAAAAATACATATTAAAATACGTGCAAAATCTAAGTGACACAATAAGCCAGACATTAAAGAGAATCACGCTGAGTGTAACTAGAATGGGAAGCAAAGTGTTTTAAAAATTCTGATGATGTGTCCATAGGGAAAATGCAGCTGGGTAAGTAGATATTAAGGAAAGCAGCAAGACTCGGCCAGACACTGCTTCCTGTATTGACTGGCCAAATACCAGACACTGGAGGGTCATTACACTTTAGAATGGATAGCAGACTGAGAAAAGGGAAGGAGAAATAGGAGAGAAGAAAGGAAAAGAGGAAGGCTGAAATCAGTAACAGAACCAACCAAGCCTATCTGCCTAACTACTACTTCTGCCTAGAGAATTGCAAATAATGATAGACTTTCATTTTCAATCATCTACGCAGCAGTATCTTTAATTGTGTAGCCAATGTGATGATTTATGAGTATTTATCAGAAACCTCCAGATTATATGATGAAGATGTGCAAAAAAAAAAAAAGGAACATGGTCTATGTAACTCTAAAAACAAGAAAACTTAAGAGAGATGGACAGTCAAATCTTATCATTGGACATGCAGAAATACAAAGAGAAAATAATTGTTCTCCCTGATTTCAGAGCACGCCTCGTCTGCTCTGAGCTGGGAGAGTTATCTGTGGGCTTATGCTGTTCTGTTTGGTTTTGTTTTCCAGGAGATAGCATCTGTTGAGAGTGCAGGTTTAGCAGAGACAACAGAAAGAGCTGTCTTTCCTGTATCACAAACAGAAGCACAGAAAAAGGAGAAGCCAGCTAAAAGGTCATTTAACACTTGGAACATTCTGGGTTTGGGGTTTTCCTTTGGCCACTACATTGCATTCCATTGACATGTTATTTTCTTTGTTGAGTCAAGAAAAACAGGCAAATAGAAAGGGATTCTTTGCCAGAGTTCTCCTTGCTTGGCGCCCTGAGAGTTGGAGGCCGTTATCCAGTGCATGTGGGATGGTTCTTCGGGCTATCAACAAAATCTCTATGAGAGTTTATTTTTGAGTTTGGTGTTTCTACCACCTTTCTGCTTCCAGATGGATTTCAGTTGGATGGAAAGATCCCTGCTGTATGTAAAATTAGATTTGATGTGCACTCTGAGACCATTCTTCATTAACACAAGAATAAACAAAGCAGAAACATTTTAAAACATAAGAAACCTAGATGCCAGACATGTTTTGAAAGCATTACAAAAAAATAAAAAACTTGTCAAATTTTTCTTGTTTTCTGACCAAGTCAAAGGAAGATTTTTTTTCAAACAGAATGTATTCAATTTATACCTACTGTGTGCTCTATATGCCCAGAACTATAACCAAACTCTGCAAGGGGTATGGCATTTTTAAAGTATAAGGCATAGTTTTTGCTCCTACACAAGTTTAAACTGAAGCAATGTAGAGAACATTGAAGGTGCTCGCAGGAGGAAGGAAAGTCTCAGGAGCATGAAATAGTCAGGCAAGCTCATGAACAATTAGGGATCCTGGAGAGGTGGAGAGAGAGGACTCCAGTCTGGGAACAGCACCATTCATAGGGTGAGAAAGGGAATCTTTGGAAATTTTCAGGAACACCATGTAGACCCAAAAGGAAGCAAGCAGAGAAAGCCAATTAACGTGTTAGAAGAGTTTTCATTATTCAAATTCAATGAAGAGTTCGGACTTTTTTTTATTTCTCATTTATCTCAGGCTCTATTTTCTTTCTTTCTTTTTTTTTTTTTTTTTAGACTTCATTTTTAAAGAGCAATAAAATTGAGAGGAAAGTACAGAGATTTCCCATATATGCCCTGTTCCCAGACACGTGCAACCTCCCCCCTTATTAATATCCTTAGATGTTAATAAGGAGAGCTACACACAGGTTACTACTGAGGAACCTGCATGGAGAGATGGAAACACATGTCATCCCCAAGTTCACTCTTGGTGTTGTACCTTGTACAGGTTTAGACAAATGTATAATGACTTGTGTCTACCAACATGGAATCAAATCAAGTAATATTATTTCCTTGAGAATCCTTTCTGTTCCATCTATCCTATTCTGTTTTCCTTAATGCAGAAAAAAGAAAAAAAAAATGGTAGTCAATTACATGCATGACCTAAGTCGTGTTTCCTAATAACCAAGTCATGACCTCTCTACTACAAAAACTCCAAGATAGCAGCACCCCTTTCTCACACAGCCCATTCTTATTGCCCAGCCTAATGATGGAGATGTGGGTGGTCAGGAGGACCTAGGACTGCCTGAAAGCCAAATGATTAGCCAAAGATTAACTGAACTTGAATATTTCTGTCTTGGGAGTTTTGTAGGGATTGATTTATTTTAACATTTTATATATAAATAATTTCACTTAGATTCAGAAAATTACATTTTCTACTTAAATAAGTGATTGAAATTTTTGCTATTCCCTCATTAAAATTTGAACTTTCTCTGAATTTCAGAAGATTGAAATTTCAACTGAAATTATGAAAAGACTTTCTATTTTGAAATCATAAAAAGATCTTAATTTTTAATGTTTACATTTATTTTAATTGATACTGTTTAAGGATTCATTAAATCTTTTATACACTCCAAATAGAACCACCTCTTTTTGTCTTTCATTCTTTAGGTTGATATTGAGAACAAACTAAAACTATGATAGGAAATATAAAATGAAGTTTAGAAAAGTAAAAAGCCTAAAATTTTAAAAATAGAAATTTTGTTGTAAGGAGTGAATATTTATCAAAGGAGAATAAAAAAAATGTTCTATATAACATTGTATGTTCACTTGATTTATGCACTCAAGTATTTAGAATTTTTCCCTGGGCTTCAAAAATGTTTTGGGCAGGACTATCTATGAACCTTAAGAAAGGGAGAAGTATTCACAAAAACATCTTTAAATGTGCAAAGCTCTAAGACTGAAAGTCACTCTGCCATATGAAATTTGCCACTTTGCCACTGGAGAGCTGGTAATATAACTGAAATAGCCATACATTTTGGGAGTGTGTCTTATAAGACACCTTCCACCCCGTCACATTCCCTCTAACAAGAGAACTGGGTTCTTGAATGAGAGGCATTTTCCTACTTATTAAAGAATTGAGTACCATAGATTAGAAGGCAGAACTCCAGGCCAGGGCATCTCAGGGGATGATGACCCCAGGTCACAAAGGTCAAGGGCAAGTTGGACATGCCAAGCAGAGCAGCACTGGCCACTCTACAGCACCAGAAACACCTAGGCAACCACCCTCCATGAGGGTACCAGTATCAGCCAGAGCATAGGGACAGTGGCTCCCTAGGCAATGACTACTACTGTGTATGTAGGCCCCTCACCTCTTCTGTCTTCTGGAGGATTCCCTGAGTAATGCGGCCATCATGTCAAATCAGGCCTGCCCCTCACCAGAGAAAGTTGTTGAGGCTGGACACAGTGGCTCACTCTGGTTATTCAGCTCCTCAGGAGGCTGAGGCAGAAGGTTTGCAAGATCAAGGCTAACCTGGGCAACTTAGTGAGAGCTTGTATCAAAAATATGAAGGGCTGGAGATGTGGCTCAGTGGTAGAGTGCTTGCCTAGCATGTGTGAAGCCCTGAGTTTAATCCCCAGCACAGAAAAAAAAAAAATTATTTGAATACCATTAACAAGCAGCCAACATTCCAAGTATAGCCTTCAAGAATATAATGATTAAAGTAAAAATAAATAAATAAATAAAATTAAGTCATTTAAAAATTTTTAGCGCTTGCCTAGCATATAAGAAGCACTGGGTTTGATTCTCAACACCACATACAAATAAATGAATAAAAATAAAGGTCCATCAACATCTAAAAGAAAATTTTTAAAAAATTCCCTGGAGAGAATATAAAACTATTTTAAGATGACTAAAGCTCTGGGGTCTCAACATTTTTTTTTTTTTACCTCAAATGTAAACCATTTAACATATGAGCTAGTTTAAAAAGCCAAAAATTTCTTGAGAGAGAATTTGTTGAGCCTTCATGTGGTTGATTTCTTCAAGACATAATAGATGTGTTTTACTCTCCTGGGCCATAAATGTCAGAGGCACCACTTAACCAAAAGGAATAAACACACTTGAGATAGACTCTGCCTGCTCTAAATCAAACCCAGCAAAGGGAGAAAATGTGCTGGGAAAGGGTGCTTTTGCAAAGAGTCATAAAGCCTCTTACAATTCGCTTTCTCTAGGGGTGGGAAGGATGATTGCATCCTTTGCAATAGTCAACATTTCCTCAAAAATAAATAGGAGTTTGCCTCCCTCAGTGGGGTTTTTGCTGCCGAGGGGCAATCCTATGAGGAAATTTATCTGTCCAGTCCTTGGTGAAAATGTGAGAACTGTGCAGAAGGACACATTCTGGAAATCTACCAGGAGGAACTTCTAGCTCCCTTCAGCCACACTCGGGTCTTTGCAATGATACAAGAGTTCACGGAGGAGGCGGGCTTCCTGGCTGGGTCCACCTTCGGCAGGCAAGGGGACTGGGATGGACTTAATGCATTGGAATTGTTTGAATGGTTAATAATTCTCCTCTGATACTCAGGGGGATTTGCTTCAGTCCAGTTAAATAGACATAATATTTATCACACATGTTAGCTCTCCTAGAACTGTATTAAAAGAGACTTTTCCACTCCTCTCCCTATTTTGTTGCCTCTATTGTGTTAACAGTAACACCTCCCACCCACCGTCACATCCTCTTTAACAGAAAACTGGGTTCTCTTGAATGAGAGGTATTTTCCTACTTATTAAAGAATTGAGTACCATAGATTAGAAGGCAGAACTCCAGGCCAGGGCATCTCAGGGGATAACAACCCCAGGTCACAAAGATCAAGGGCAAGTTGGAGGGGGAGCTATTTCGAGGGCAGGAACCCTTTCTTACAACCATGAGAACTTAACATTTAATGAGCACTTACTGCATTTATAACTTTGGGCTAGAGCTTCATGTAAATTAGCTTATTTAATCCTTTCACACTCTGATACCAGGAGAACTAGTATCCTCTTTTTGCAAATGGGAACACTAAGGCTAAGAGAGATAAAAGACATCCCAAAAATCTGCACTCCAAAATATTTAATTATATTAATTCAGATATATATATATATATATATATATATATATATATATATATATATATATAATTTTTAACATTTAAACATCTTTGAAATTGTTAGCATATCTAAAACAAAATATTTATTACAATAAAACTGGCAGTGGTTTTCTTCCTTAATAAAATAACTAGATCCCACCACTGTGGCATCTTCATCTCTATGATGTTATATAATTCTTCTGTCCACGTCATATGTAATTCTCCTGTGGGACCTGAGCCCCTTCTGATACACAGCAGATAGTCAATATTTCTTACACACACACACACATATGTGTGTGTATGTGAATGTGTGTGTTCATGTGTGTGTGTGTGTGTGTATATATATATATATATATATATATATATATATATATATATATATATAAAATGAGAGAGAGAGAGAGAGAGATAATTCAATGCTACCAAGTAGCACATGATGAATCACTGGCTGTCTAAAATATCCATTCTCCCCTACTGTCTCAGTCACTGAGCACTAGTGTTCAGCTAAGCCCAGAGCTGTGGGCATCAGGGCCTTAATTTACCCCCTCTCCTGAAGCTCAGCATGCTCAACTACTTAAGTTTCCGGCCAGGTAGAGGTAAGCAACATCTATGAGTGTCCTTAGAGGGCAGAAGCATGTTTCTTCCCTCTTCCTCCATCCTCCTGCCTAGAACATAGTAGTGATGGCTGGCAGTTTTTGTGGATCATGAGAATAAAGACATTTTGGGGAGTTGAAACTATGAAGGGGCCCGTGCCCCTGAGGATTTGGGGATTCTCTCTACTAGCCAAACACTGGTTAAGAACTCCTTTTTAACTTTTTAAATGAGAGACATATTCTGTTTGTTTAAACAGATTCCGTTTCTCTGTCACAGGCAGCCAGATGTAATACTATCTGATACAGAATTTAGTACCTAAAATTGGAGAGCTACATGACAATTTAAAAATATTGCAATGGCTTCACAGATGTGATCAAACAGTGAGCACAGACGGCATGAGTACTGAAGACTAGAAAAACGGGTGGCTTTTATTTTGCAGTAGCAAAACATTTGGTTCAAAGTAAAACACTTCTGATCTTAAAAGGCAGATGACCTGCTGACTGAGGCTGCGGTGTAGGGAAAAGTAGTGTTTGATAGCTCCTTCTTGCCACCTTTAGCAAAATTATTCAAGGTTAGCATTAATGAATCTGCAAGCAGAGATGGAAGGAAACATCACTTGGCTAAAGGTAACACTCTCTGCTTGCGGCCTCACTTACAAGTTGACCAAAATCACAATCCGAAATTTGGCAGGGTTGAAAAAGCAAACATATGTACCCTAAACTAAAGAGGGATTTAGCAGTGGCAGTAAAGCAGTAGCTTTCTCAGGAGATGAGGACAATATCCAGTCCAACAAACTTTATGAGCCTACTAGCCAAAAATAAAAGTAAAGGCATTGTTTTACCAAATAAATCCACTGTTAAAGCCACTGCTTAGTTAGGTAGAAGGGGGATAGGATGGGCATAGCAAAGAGATTAAAAATTAAAGACCAGAGACTCCAGGCTTAAATGTTACCTTTTAGCATGAGGGCAAAGGTAGGACACAAGAGAAGGTGGGCACAAAACTTAAGAAGGCCTCTGTATTAGTTAATTTTCCACTGCTATAACAAAATGCCTGAGACTAAAGGATGTATTTAAAAAAAAAAAAGGGAGTAATATGTAGGTCCCAACTGTGGAGGTACTAGCATCCACTTGTCTCTAGATCAAACCTGAAACTGGATTTGTGTTCCATAATGGTGCTCCTCTATTCACCTGCCCCTTTGGGGTGATACTTGGTGTCCATTTCCACTAGCCAAACTGCCCTGTGATTCAGACATCAAAACTAGGATAGCCCCGGTAGTGAACCATACTAACTTGTTATCTGGCACAAGGATGTACAGTGTGTCACATTTATAATTCAGACTCTGTAAAATGTAATATATATTGTGCAACTCAGGCAAAAAGGTCAAAAAAAAATTGGATGACATATTGTCTGATAGAAATGGGCTTGTCATCTGTGCCCAATCTGTCTGCCTCTGTTCCCTTCCTGAAGCAGTGGAGAAGACAGCAGCCACAGCTCTTTCCATCACCAGTTTCTCATTTATCACCCACCCTGCACCTCCCAAGCAGGCAAAGATCCCTCACCAGTCTATGTCGCTCCTTAGCAGCATCTCTTCAAATAGATCTGAGAAGATAGACTTATCTATTCTAGTGCCTTCTCTAACCCCCATAACTTCCTAGATGCCCCAACATCTCTTCCTCTCTGTACCACTGATGATCACTTTGGTATCATCCACGTAACTTTCTTTAGATACATTTAAAGTATAAATATAAGAAAGACCTGGTGCCTCTTATTTATATATCATAAACCAGGATGGAGGGACAAACAAGAATCATTCTAACAAATCTTTAACACGAGACTGCAATTTCTGTATGGAGTACAGTAGCAATGACATGCAATTGAGTTGAAGCCAGACATAAATATCCCGGGATGTCCTGATGTAAATCTGTCATGACTCTGGGGAGTTTGCATTTTCAGTTCAGGGCTATGAGGTTTTAAAATCACGGAATGCTTTTAAACATGCTCCAGAATCTCAAAATGATCCGGCTACATTCACAAATAGGAAGACTTGTTGCCGGGCGAAACTGCTGCCAAAAACATAAAGACAAGCAAACAACTTGACCCAACAAAAAGTTGTAAAAAGTAAAGAGGAAAACAATCGCTGAAAGGAAAATGAAAAGCATTTGGTCTCAGGTATGTAAACTCCAGACCCCTGTTGTGCTCAGACTGACCCATGGGGTAAGTGATGGACGGATGGACGCCTGAGGCTGTGAAGTAGGGTGCCTGACATCACGCTCCTGTCTGGTTCATGGAAGCTCTTCTCTGCCTCCTTTCTGGCTTAGTCCTTGAGACTTGCAACTTTCATCCCTCTTCTTGCACCTTCTCTTTTAACTGATAACTTTTTAACTTACAATTTCCAATAGCACCCCATGCCTCAAAAGGGAAGCCTTTGGATCTTGATATGTGCCATTTTCCCTGCCACACCTTCCCTGATACCTACTAGAAAGACTCTTGTTGTGTTGAGAGAGCCACGAATCCTTGAGACAGAAAGCAAAGATACCAGGACATTGTGACATATTCAGAGTAGGTCAAATAAAATTCAAGGCAACATGGTTTTACCAAAAGACTATTAAACGGTCTAGCATCTAAATGCAAATATGAGCAGCCAACCTGTCACCTGTGAGTACTGGAATCCAAAGATGAATGAGCCATCACAACCCACTGGCCTATATGTCCAAACCACAAGACAATCTGAGCAACTGGGGACTTGAGGCCATCCTGAAAGAAGCAGCCACACTTAGAATCCACATAGCTGCCCATGGTTCCAGGCAAAGTTCCCTCCAGTGACCCCAAGAACACATGCTAAAGTCCCACAGAGTCCAGAAGAGTCCTGTTGTAGTTAGGCCTTCCCAAAGAGACTGAGGCAATAGAATGTGTATAAAGAGAAGTTTTGTTTTGTTTTTAAGTAATTAACTCATGTAATTGTGGGAGCTTCCAGGTCCAAATTTTATAGTCCTGTAGGTTGGAAGTTGTAGCAGTAGTCAATGTTGCAATCTTGAGTCTGTGAAAAAAAATGTGAAAATTGTCAGAATCAAAATGGAGTCATTGTGTCAACACTAGCAAAAAATAAATTAAACCAAGAGGTTATAAAGGAAGGGACCTTATGCATGACTGCCTGAGAGTAGCTGTCACAAAAGACTCTGCCAGAAGCTCAACCTTGCACAGAGGCCACTATGACCTTTTACAGAAAGTCCTTCTACAGGACAGTTGTCTGTTCAACCTTGAACTAATGCCACTCTTGTCATTCATTATTTTGGCCCAAGATAATTGTTGCCAAACAGCAGATGTAAAACTCTTCATTTTTGTCTTTCATATTTCCTCTTTTGTCTTTCATATTTCCTCTTTCCTCAACTTCCTTGAATATTCCCAGAGTTTACTATGGCAGATATATATATATATATATATATATATATATATATATATATATATATATATATCTGCTATTCCATTGGAATACTCTGCTAGTCCCAAGTAAATACCATTATTTTTTAGAAAATCTCCCTCTGATTTTTTTTTTTTTTTCTTTTGAGGTTGAAGTCAGAAGTAGTCTAAAGGCAGTCTAAAGGCAGAATACCTTTCTCTTTGGGGGGACCTGAGTCTTTTCTCTGACAGCCTTCAATAAATTGGATGAGGCCCATCCATATTTTGGAGGACAATCTGCTTTACTCTAATTCTGCTGATGTAAATGTTGCTATAATTTAGATTTAGAATGTCCTCAAAAATCCATATATTAAAGGCTTGGTCCCCCTCCAGTAACTATTAGGAAGTTTTTAAAAGGTGGAACCTAGTGGAAGACCTTAGATTATTGCCCTCAAAGATGATCATGGGAATCCAGCCCCTCCCTATATTCTTTGCATGTCCCAAGGTGAATGCTTTGCTCCAAAACGTGCTCCTTCTATGATGTGCTGGCTCACCACAGGCTCCAAAAGCAACAGGCCTGATGGATCACAGACTGAAACTGTGAGCCAAAATAAAACTTTCCTCTTTTTAAGCTGATTTATCTCAGGCATTTGTTACAGTAACAGAAAACCAATACAAATGTCAATCTCATCTAAAAAATACCTTCACTGTAACATTTAAATTTATGTTTGACCAAACTACTGAGCCCCATCGTCTACCCAAATTAACATAAAATTACCAGTTACAGGCTACAAGAATCCTGGATCCTCACCTCCACCCCCTCATCTAGAATGTTCCACATGTCATTCTCTAGGTCACCATGCCTGTCACCTCCCATGGCCTCAACCCAAATATGTGTGGAGGACACCAATGCCCAAAAGACCACCTAGCTACCCCTAATCCCAGGGACAGGCCTCTGTCTCTAGAGCATAATTCCTCATAGGAACATGGAAAGTAGGGTGCTCCTCATCTGCACCCTTGCATGGATTATAACAGAAGCCTCTCATCTCAGCCCTGCCTGAGGAAGAGAGTTAAACTCAATGATGCATGGGATCGCAAACTCTATCTTCTCACTTACTTTTAGGCTGTGCCTCTTAAACATTCAAAGAACATACTCTGAAATATTTAGAGATCAGCCAGACAGTCCTAGATTGGTATCATTTTATTTTAAAATTGAGCATTTTAAATATTGTGTATTTACACTTACCAAGAAATGTGTTCACTTCATCTCTAAGCTTACCCTTAGTTTCAGAAGTAAAGCCTTTTTCCTGCTGCTTTTGATAACAGAAATCACAGCCGGGAGAAAATCCAGATATCAGAAGATTTATCCCAGGCTCAGAAACCATGTGAAATGGGGTCCCTTCAACCCCAAGTTAAGTCAAAAGTCAGAGAACACCTGAAACAAAAGAAGAGGAAGGGCAGAGAAGATACTCACTTCCTTAGAGTCTGCACCACTTTTATCCAGAGCTCCGGAGGCCCAGGGAGAGGAATTTCACTCCAAAGAGTTAAAAACAAAATAGGAACAACAGATTCAGGGCAGGGGATCACAGTTGCCAAATTGTTCTTCATTTTCTAGCAAGACAATTGCAGGTAACTGTATCATCCTAAAGTGAGTTACAGCAGCTCCTAGGAGCCCTGTAGAAATTCAATTAGTTCCTCTATTCTTAGTACAATGGATTATTCAAATTGTAATGGACAGCTACAGACAGCACCCAAGGAGCCCTGCATTAAACAGGGAAGTGGCCACACTGTCTGCTTCATGCTGCTCTGGCCCCTCCCCTAAGAGGGAAGCTGAACAGCATGAAACATGAACAGCTGGTTTTATATGCCTTGTTATCATCACCGGTAATTAGCATTTACCCAGCATCCAGGGTACACTGAGTGCCAAGCAGAACCCAAAGCTTCCCAGTGGGCTCTCAGCCTAATTTCATCTCTAGAACATCAACAAAGACCAGCCATAGAAAGAGGGTTCAGACTTGTCTCATCAGACTGAGAGTTGGGTTGATTGCACAACAGGAAAAAGAAGTGGCCAGAAAGAACTTGAAAGAGGAAAGCAGATCTTTGGAAATGTGTCATTTCTTTCACCCATTGACCTCTTTGGCAGGACTTTTGCAAAGAGAGGATGATGATTTACAGAAATGGCTCATAACATGGTAGAAAAAAAAAATACAAAGGAAATTTCCTCACCACAAACAGGACATCTGATTCCTGCTTTGTAGTGGGTCACTTAGCCAGAGTCCAAGTCCTGGGATAGCCCTAAACAGCATGACCTAAACAATTCGAGTAATTTTTGTGTCTCAGTCTCCTCATCTGTAAAACAGAGATGAGGCAAGAGATGGATTATCTATAGGCAGATAAAAATGAGAACCTTGGAGAATGGGATCCCACCATCCCAGATTAAAACCGATTGTTTTTGTTTGTGTATTTTTGGCTGCCTGACTGGAAGGCCCCACTCACGCTTGGGAACCTATACATTCTGTTATTGCCCCAGAAAGGCAAGGCCACATGGGAAATGATGTTTTCTTGACTCTAACATTAGTCAACCCCAGACAGTTTATTTTGAATGCAAGCTTTTGTTTTAAGGAACAAGTCCAGGATGAACTCGGGTTAACAAGGGCATTGAACCATCCCTTTATGGGAATAAAAAATCAAAATTGTATGCTTTAAATTTAGTCCAAAAAAGAGAACAATCAAGAGAGATTCTCCAATGAAAGTTTAGTTCCTCATCAAAATTGTATAAAGGTCCCTAGACAGAGAGTGTCCAAAAATAGGTACCCTCTCGGGGACCCCTCCCATGCTGTGGGGTTTTCCTTGCTTGCTTCTAATAAATCTTACACTGAATTTTCACCCTCTCTTTCTGTGTACTTCATTCTTCAGGTGTGCGAAACAAGAACACCCCAGTGCTATAACACAGGGTTCTGTGTTATAGAGATAACAGTAAGGCCAATCTCAAAAGGTGGTTGTTAAGTATGCAGTGAAACAACATGAAAAGTTAGAACTTAGCACATAGTAGGTGGTCAATAAAACAGCATACTACTTGGCACACAGTAGGTGGTCAATATAAGTTAAGGTAATGTCATCACAACCCGAGAGCACTTTGCATACTTCCAGGTATGACACAGAGGCAGTTCATTACATTGGCCGTCTATGACACAAATGGCTACCTGTTTTTATAATTGCTTCCAAGTAGCATGTTTATGTCATGGTGAGTTATCCACCAGCCGAGGGGACAAGAAAGTATCAAGGAGATGCCCTCCGGAGCTGGGAGGAAGGTGAGGGAGGAGATGCAGTTTTCAAACTCCTTCCATACCAACCAAGTGAAGGTTCTTGCAATGTCACTGTGCTTGCTTACAGTCAAAATTTTCATCTTGCAATGCATCACAACCCTTCAAATTTTTTGAGAGTTAACTGACAGGAAGGAAGATGTCAGCAGCATGAGGTATTTATCTTACAGTAAAACTGCAAGAATGATGTGCTCCCGACCTTCAGCCTTCTTCACCCAGCTTCTCTTCCCTTCTACCTGTCACCTTTGCCCTCACCATTTTTCTCCCTGAAAACCACACATCACCTGCTCTGAGCATCTTTCTGAGCCACGCCCACCTCCCTTTAGAGTGAGCACTTACCACACTTCTTGCATTTCTCCCCCTCACCTTCTAGAGCACATCCCTGACATATGGTGGCCGGCCCAGTACTAGAGTCTCAATAAATGCTGTTTGAATGAATATAACACAAATATCCAAACTATTCCATTTAACTTAAACTCATTATTTGCATGCTGATGACTTGAAACCCTTTCGAAGTTCTTTAAATGATGAAACAAACGACTGTTCTGCTTCTGCTCTGCTTCTGATTTCCACACCTCTTCTCATTAGATGTCCCTTCCCTCACCTTTTTCCTCCCCACACTCACAATTTCTAAATAACCTCTCAATTCAGGGGGTTAAAAGAGACTCAAGATCACAGCAGTTGCCTGAATTGCCTAGCTATTGGCTCAACAGAAAAGCACAATTCTTGCAATGACAGCTGTGGCGATCCGAAGGTAGAGAGGTCCCATTGCTTCAACACACTGCATACGAAGGACGGTGCCCTGGAAAACCACACATCCGCTCTCCCCATCACCCACTCCACTGGGCGCCTTCTGCCCTCAGACCATACCGAAACACGTGTCCTTTCTCCTGGAACTAGCTCCCAGCCCCACCTACCCATTCTCACCCTCAACCACTGAGACCTTGCTTACTCTTCCAATGGGAAGACACAATGCAGCCAGATAGAACTGGAAAGATAGAATCTGCTCATACAGAGCTCCACAAGCTCACACCTCCCCGCCCAGCCCCACGCACCCACATCACACCCTTATACATCTTCTGAAAGACACCTATGCTTCACCCATATCCTGGGTCCCAGCCCTTTTTTCCTCCTCAGGACACTGATGCAGTTATTCTCTCCTCTATCCTGCAGCACCAAATCTTCCTTCTATACTGGAGCCTTTCCATCAGAACAAAATGTGATCTTTCCCTTTCATCTTAAAAAAGCAAAAACAAACATCTCCAGGTTTCTTCACGAATCCTCCTCCTTCCCTTTATAATAAAGCAATGCCAAGAGCCACCACGAGTATGTTTTCTGTTGCATTCTTGCTGTTATCTCTTATCTCAGATTCTACTCCGGTCACTTTTCACCTTCAAAACTCTACCCAGGTCTCCAGTGCCCTTCAATACTGCCACGGCCATGGTCAGATCTCCATCTTCATCTTGTTGACATTTCAGCATTTCAGGCAGATCGTATCTATCTTCCCATCATGGCCCCCCTCACTTGGTTTTCCTTCCATCAGTCTGAACATTTCATCTTGTTTTCTTTTCTGGTTTTCCCTTTATCTCCCTAATCTCTAAATGGTGGAGTGTCCCAATCTTAGTCACAGATTCTCTTCTCTATCTTTACTTACTCCCTGATAACCTCATCCAGGTATAAAGTTCAGAATACCATTTTCATCCAATGACTTCCAAAGGTGTCAAAGAGGCTTTGGGATTTATCACAGCTAAGACTGAACTCTGATAGATTTCCCCAACCACGCCTTTGGTGGTTAATTACAACTCCATTCTTTCAGAAGCTCAGGCTGAAACTCTTGGAGTCATCTTTAGATCTTTCTCCCACATCAGCGCTGTCAGCGAATTCAGTTGGCTCCATGTAGTTTTTGCCCTCATCAGCATCTTCTGTTATTATTAAAGAACTGTAAGATTCACACAGCTATGAGAATTCAAAAGAGGACACAAATACAATCACAAATGCCAAAGAACACAAAAGACCCCAAGAATAGCCAGGACAATGCCTGCCTCTCAGAACCTTCCCCATCCCCTGCATTCTCCTGCTCCTGCCCACACCCCACACCCCAGCTAGTTGTACTTTTCATTTTGAAAGAATTACAAATTCACAGGAAGTTGCACAGATAGCACAGAGGGGTCCCACATCCTTTACCCAGATTCCTCTCATGGTTATATGTCAAAACCAGGAAACTGACCCTGGTGTGCCAGTGACCGTTAGTTACATGTCACCTACATGTGGATTGGTGTAACCTTCTCTGCAGTCCAGACACAGAACTTCCCCCACCATTCCCTTGTGCCATGCCACTCCCTTAGCACCGGACCTTCCTCCTCTGCCTCCCTAACCCTGCCAACACGTTTTCCATCTCTGTAATTTCACCATTTCAATCGTGTCATTGAAGGGCACAATGTATATATAAAGGGAAACAGTACGTGACTTTGAGACTGGCTTTTTTTTTTTTCCCACTCAGCATAATACCTTTGAGACCCATAAAAGTTATTGGAGGGGGATTTGTTTTGTTTCGTTTCAGTTTAGTACTATCACAAATAACACTGGGATGAATAATTCCACACAAGATTTTGTGTGAAGCGAAGTTTTCATTCCTCTGAGGTAAGTACCTGGGAGTGAAGTTGAAGCATGGTAACGGTGGGTGGAAGTTCAGTTCAGTTTTGTTCTATCCATTTGCATGTTTTTAGAAAGTGCCTTACTGCTGTCCTGAGGGGCTGTACTGTTGGACACTCCAGCATGTTTCCAGAATCCTACCACTTGTCACCACCAGGACAGCACCCTGTTTCCAGTGCTGGTTCTCCTCCCTGGGATCACCGTGATAGCAATGGAACAAGGGTCTTTTCTTCATCCCTGTTCTCTCCCCACTCCTTCAGTCTAGTTTCTACTCAGCTGCCAGACTGATCCTGGCAAAATGGAAGTCAAGTCGTATTCCTCCTCTCTCTGAGACTGCACAATAGCTTCCCTTCTGCCAGGAATAAAGCAGAACTTCTACCCTGGCCGACAAGGACCTCTATAATTTCTCTCTGTCCTGTTCAGTGATTCTCTTTCCCATTATTCTCTCCAACAACCACTCCTCTCCAGCTGACACAGTGGTCTCCTTGCTCTGTCCTACACACAGTAGGCATCCTCTTGTTCTGAGCCTTGGCAAAGCCCTCGAAGGCAGAGATTGGTGTCTGGTTTATTCACTGCCAAATTTCCCCAGTGACTGAGTAATTTCTGGCACATATTATTCACTGAGTAAGTTTTAGGTGGCTAATAGGTGAATAGATAAATATAATGTAACTGCTTGGAAAAATATGATGGCCAGCATTTCACATTTGTTCACAATGTCCTTGGGTTGAAATAATGTTCAGAACACATGAGACAGAGGCCAGACGAAGCACTGACAGCATTTAAACAGGTTCCCAGAAAATAATGAAAAATATGTATTGGAAAATGAGCATGTCAGCAGTGTACTGGGCCATGTGGCTAGAGTCCTGGTCTTTTGTATCACCAGAACAAAGCTCTGGAGTAGCCCCAGTTCCAAAGCTTTACAACACAACACACAGTTTAGGAAGCTAAACAGGAAGCCACTGGCCTATTTGCAGATAATCTGGAGAACAGGGCCACATACAATTTACATTCCCCGCTAGGGTGTCACCCACTCTAAACAGAAAGATGGACTTCTTGCCTACAATAACAGGTTCTCTATGTCTAAAAGAATAAAATCTTACCTCATTACTTAGCTGCATTACACTGCATTACACTGCATTACAAATTCTCATGCTTGGCAAGAGAATTTAACAACAACAACAACAAAAAAAAATAGCTAGACAGTTTACTGTGGATATAAGAAAACTCAAAAACAACAACAAAAATCTTATTTAAAAGCTGGGAGTTACCAGTGTATGACCTGGATATGCTGGGAAAAAAAGGTTAAGTAGGTTAATATTTATTTTACTCACAAATATCAGTTCTATTTTTTCAGTGTTTGGTATGAAAAAAAAAAGTAACAATTATACAGCACATACTGTATACTGGAGTCTGTTTTAAGCACTGGATGCCAATGCTATTTGTCTGAATGTGTCCCCCAGAGTTCTTGTGTTAGAAACCATCCCCAGTGCAGCAGTGTCAGGAAGAGGGAACTTTAACAGGTGCTAAGGTCACGAGGCCAGAGAAGATTAATACTATTACCATATAAGGCACTTAGTTATCATGGCAGTGAGTTCCTGATAGAAAGAATTGAACCCCCTTCCTTTGTTTCTCTCTCACACATGTTCTATTGGCCTTCCACCTTCTATCATGAGATTATGCAATAAGAAGACCCTTGCCAGACACAAGCCCTCCACTTTGGATTTCCCAACCTCCAGAGCTCTAAGAAACAAATCCCTGTTATTACAAATTATAAATTAACCAGTCTCAGTTATTCTGCTACAACAGTGAAAAATGAACTAGGAGAGCATATTAGCTCAGTCAATCCCCTGCAGACCACACTGTGCATTCGGTACTACAAGGGACCCAAATTATAGAAAATCTTAGAAAAACATATCCAAAGACACACAGCTAATGAGAAAGGCCCCGGGACTTGCACCAGGTAGTCTGGAGTTGGCTCTTCACTTTGCTTCTCCCTTAATGTGCTAATATCTACGCTAAAATACCTTTCCCCCATAGTTGCATGAAATGTTTAGAACTACCCCAGGAAGCAACAGAGGTAAGAAGTGAGGCTTACAGAAGTGAAGAAACTAGCTTGGGAAATGGTAGAGGAGGTTTCAAACCTACAACTACCTGAGGGGAAACCCTGTTTCCTAGGGCTTCTTTCTGCTCCCTCTTCACTCTGTCATGCCCTTGGTGGGAGGGTATGTTGCTGTCCCTGAGCTGCCCACCCTCACTGTTCTCCTCCCCAACCCAGATGCTCCGTATACAATAATCAGCTACTACTGAAGCTTTCCTTTGAATGTAGTATGTTGCTTAACTCAGATGAAGTTTTTATTGGTTGGACTCCAGACCCTAAGAACTCAGAGGGCATTATGGAAAATTATATTTTATTAAGGGATCTCCTGAAAAACTACAAATCACACCCCCTCACTCTTGTCTTTTTCTATAAACAAAGCCACAGACTACTTGTGTGATCTCTATAGTCAGTTCTATAATCTCTCTGTACTTCAGTTTTCCATCTGCAAAAAAAGGAAAAACAAAATCTACCTACCTGATGGGATAAGGAAGGAGCCACAGAACTATCCTTACACAGTGGTGCTTAGAAAGTTTTTGGAGCAATTTAAGGTCAGTGTAAATGTGTTTGCTCTTATTATCACAATTATCACATCCCCTTGTCCCTGCCCTGGCATGGAATGAGGAAACAGGTTCCCCCTCCTCCATTCTCAACCTCCTTTAGATCTAGCAACATTTTCCACCACCAGTTTTCAAAAAAGCTTGTTTTCTGCCTCATAGAATGGAGAATTGGGTTGACTTAATAATACTTGCTATTTATATACCGTTTTTCTTCCTTAAAAGCCCTCTGTGCAACCAATATTTCTTTCCGTGAGACTAAACACAGGAAGACTCTTTAAAGGGAAATTTTTTAAAGAATTGTCGTGGGCCTCATTTTCAGAAATGACCATGCTGGTTTAAGTCTGCCTACCCTGAGAAACGTTACACAAACTACTGCAAAATGTACTCCACTCAAATGCAAAAAAAAAAAAGTTAAATCTGTTTTACATTATCAGCATGCAAGGGTAAATTTACATTATTCTGGAAGCTTTGCATGCTGCTTCTTAGTTTTCTCTTAAGAGAAATTTAAGAGAAGGAAAAGAAAAGAGAACAGTGCAATAAAAAAAGCATCCTTTGCTGATGTAACCCCTACCATGGAGATTTAGGGGAAATAGCTAAGCAATGTGATCCCATCTCATCGCACAACCCACTGTCAATTCTCAAGACACCTGATGGAAACTTCTTTGCTTCCTCCTACATTTTCAGGGGACTATTGTTAATCTTCCTCATTCAGAATCTATTTCCCAAGCTATGTGAATTTTCAATTGTTCACATTCACCTCTTCTCTCACTTCAGACAATAAGATAATTTCTGAAATGTAGAGGCAGGAACCATTTGCTGCTTCCTACAACTTCAGAAATACCTAAATGCATGATCCATAATAATTCCCTGAAGTGTCTCGAAACAGTTTTGAATGAAAGGATAGTTACTCAGAGATTTATGCAAGAAATCAGATAAATGGCAAAGGAACTGCATAGCCAGAGGTGCGGGGCTTTTCTTAGATTGGATGTCATGATTCACTCTACTTCCTGTGAGCCCAAGGACAAGTGTTCTTGTCCTATGGGTCAAGAGATCTATATCCAGCCAACAGGGACTCTCCTCCACTTAGCAGTTTGATTAATAGAGGGGTTTTTGTTTCAACTTGCTTTTCCTTTCCAGTGTCTGGTCTGTATTTGACAGAAAATATATTGGGTTACTTATTGTTGAGGGCCCCAGGATTCTGCCTCACAAGTACAATACACTTAGTTGATGGTCTTATCCCACATGACAAGCCAGCTGATCCAACTGGAGCCGCAGCCCCCTGACATCAGGGGGGCTCCCACACATGCCTTGACTGTTCCTTCTGTCTGCCCTGAGCAGACTGCCCTCCTTCAGCTGACAGTGCAGCAACTGTTTGACGTCTTATTGTCACACATTCTGTTCACAGGCATGGATAAGGAGAGCTGTGTCCAAATAAGCCCAAAGCATTTTCTTCATTGCAGCGATGATGAAGTTATCCAATTATGAGTGTCCTTAAGCCCGTGGTGGAGTACACAACTGAGCAAGATTTGTGGTCCTGGTTGAATCCAGAGAAAACACATACAAGTTTTGCATGTTATTTCTCCAGTTCTCCTTGCTTCTAAGCTTTCTCCTTGAAATCAGTTCTCTGGAATTTATATGATAAGCACATTATTTTAATAATGTCAGAGTCATGGTTTTAATCTATTTATTTGTCAGTTAATGTCACACAGTTCCATGACCACAGACTGGACTTGTCCTGGTCAATTTTCTCAGGACAACAGGTACCAAGAACACCTACTTCAGAAAATAAACAAACAAACAAACAAATGAATAAAAATATCTCTTTCATTATCTTCTACAATAATATTTAAAAAGAAAAAATTACATATATTTTATATGACATTTTAAATGTTTTTATCCTGAAAAATACTGCTACAGGTGAGAGACTCATATTGCACCTGCATTGTTAGTTTTACTAAGTTAATTGCCATAAAAAGAGAAAAAATATCATTACATTACAATAGACGATTGACATATTACTCTTCCAATAAATCACATAAATAGATTATTTTGGTGCTAAAACAAGCAATTAAAATATATTTGAGAATGTAAAAAAGAAGAAAGAAAGAAATTGTGGCTAAATCAGAATGAATCCATGCTCTCCCAGGATATAAAATAATTCACAGGCACTCACCCTTAAAAGATGGGTCATTTTCTTGTGGAAACAATACACTGAATGTAGAGGAGTTCCCTTAAGAGTACTATTCATCCAGGGTTTATGTAAACTCCAGACCAGCATCTGCTTAATACTTACTGTCTATAATTAATACATACAGTGTCAAAAGTTCAAAATCTAATGTTCACACAAGCAAAATCACAGCAATCAAAGCTTTTGTGGATTTTTTCCCTGTGGTCTTAAAACATAAAATGCAATTAAATTGGCTCTACCCCTAGAGTAATCGTGACAAAGTTTGGCATGCCATCAGAACATATTATACAAATAAACTGGGTATTAAGGTTGTTTATCAGTATTGATCATTTTTAACATGAAAATATGTGAAAAGAGTTTAAAGTCAGTATTTCCCATATCAAAACATCTAGAAGAATGGATGTTCTAGCCCAAGGACATGTCCTATCTGGTCTCAGAGGTAGATGCAGCCCTATAACTAAGATAAATTAATCAAGTTCCACTTGCCAAATGCCATGGATTACTCAAATCACATAACTAATTCTTCTTGTTCCAAGTAGAATCTTTGGGCTTGTCTATAGGGATAAAATGCACTCATCTGTTGATGCTAGCTTTCATTTATTAACTGAGTTCAACAAATAGGCACTAACCACCTAATTTAGGCTAAGAAATATACTATCCTCAAAGAGCTTGAACTTTAGACAGACATTAATCAAAGGATTGCATAAATCCCAGTTGTGATAAATGCTATTAATGAAAAGTGTATAGTTGTAAAAGAACCTAAAATAATCTGAAAATGGCAGTATTGTAGTACTGATAAAGTAGAAATAAACATGTCACTTTCTGAGTTCTTATGGAAATAAAATTTCAAATATATGCAAACATATTTGTAAGCTGTACATACCTATATAAAAGTAGGGATCATTTTACTATAATGAATTTATTCATTATGCTGTAGTTATGAGTAGTAAATAAAATCTAAGTGACCCCATATATCAAAGATTTCCCACTTGGGCAAAATCATCTGCACATCTGACAACTCTCTAGGGCAAGCTCTCTTAGGTCCACTTGCATCTGTGGCACCGGCATTTCAAACTGTTCCCAGGTCACTGTGGCAATAGACACCAAGAAAGTAAGCAAATGGACATCCATGCCCTGGCTCTTCATGCATGCTCCATCTAACCACAAGGGCTCAGATAAATGTGGGGCAGAATATGGATGTTCAATAAGTATCTTTGCCATGAGGAGCAAGAGCAGGTTTTTGAGCAAGTCGTCTAAATTTTCTGTGACCATTTTCTCCTTAATCAAGTGGAAAGGGTCTTTCGATATGTCACTGGGGTCAGAGGATTCATGTGATAACTTTATGCACTGAATGGTGTAGAGAAAGTAATTTCCATTATTTCCACCACAACTATCAATGACACCATCACCTAAGAGAAGAATAAAAATTGAATGAGAAGGACAACAGGGACAGGCTAGTTTCTTTCAATAGAATAGTGCAGCAGTCTCATCAGACACCTAGGATGTGGCAGCATCCTGCACCATGGCCCTTAGGGGAAGAGAGACATGGGTGGAAACCCCAAATCAGTACAGACCCTGGCCCTCGCCTAATCTGCTGAAAAGTCCAAGTCGACTTATGGGTCACTACATCTTTACCCCAATTTCCTACTGGGCTGGTCTAAAATTGTCTAACTGGGTTAACAGACCCAATTTTTTAAAAAGGCTAAATATATCTAGTTATATAAGAACGTTCTCATTATCCTGGGTCAGAGATGAGGTATATTACTTGTTTAACTGGCATTATTAATCCTTGTTTTCTCATTATGGAGCCAATGGACCTGATCTAAATTACATACCCTTCTTTACCTAACCAAAAACCAAGAAAGCAATAAAGAAGCAATTCCCGGTTATTGTTATGACTCCCAATTGTCTTTGGGTAAGATGAAAACTCAGGTGGTGCTTATGTATTTGAGAAATATTTATTTATTCTCTTTGAAGCGAACATACTGAGCACCAATGCATCTGCTTAATGTGCTCCCTTTATTGCTTCAGTGTTAGATATAACCATTAGGTGCGCAGCATGACAAATGTATATTTGGAACCTTGTACAAATTAGGTTGGACCCTTTATCATGTGTTTTAGTTTCCTACCCACTCATACAGGCTATTCACAGGGACAGCAAAAACGACCATGTACAACAGTGTCAAAGGCAATATTAAAATAAAGGCAGTCTCCTACAAAAAAAAAAAAAAGAGGGGAACAAAAGAAAATAAAATGAGAGTAATCGATTGTAAGGAAAACACATCACAGATTTTAACATCAAGAATAAAAATCCAAAGACTTGGGAGATTAATTTTGCCGCCACAAAAAGATGATTCTAAGAAAAACAACAAGGCCAATTGAAAAATAAATGGCTGTTCCAGAAAATAGAAAAAAATTGAAAATGCTGAGAAGATTGAAATAATATATTCAATAAAATTGCACTCATTTATTTTAAGATTTGTAGCCATGCCATTAATGCCATTATTAAAGTGCTGATGAAAACCCAAAGCAAATAAAAAGACATCCCACTATGGTTTTCAATTAAAAGTAGTCATAAACTCTTGAAGCTGTTTCTCACAAAAATAAAGCTTGAAATCATACACACACACACACACACACACACACACACACATACACACACACGCACGCACACACATATTTCAGTTGTTATTTTGGATCTGGAACTTGGTTTTGTTTCTTAATAATGGCAAGAATGGTGCAACATCAGGAAAATTCCAGAAGATGCTGTTGATTTGACTTTAAAATGAGAATCTGATGTTTCTGTGTTTTATTGTTTTTAATAAAATTTCTAAAATGTATTGAAGGAAAATGGTCATTCTCTATTGTCATTGGTAGAGATCATTAAATAAACAGCAGAATATATGACTACTTTTAATGTGTAGAAGTGTCTGCATGTTGATAGTATGTCATATTGTCATGAAAATATGTTAGGATATTTCAAAAGATGTACATGCCTATATTTCTGCAGATCTGTACAGTTGAAGGATATGAGAGTATGTGTGTAACTGCTTGTGGGGGGTAAGGTATGCAGGCATGAGATGGCTGTGAAATGTATGATTGTATATGTGAATGTAATATTTTTGGTATTTTTAAATTTTTTCTATTTTATTTATCCTAATTTGTAATATATGATAATAGAATTCAATTCATATTACACAAATAGAGCACAATTTTTCATGTCTCTGAACACAAAGTAAAGTCACACCAGTTGTGTTTTCATACATGTACATGGGGTAATGATATCCATCTCATTCCACCGTATTTCCCACCCCCGTGTTCCTCGATTCTCCTCCTTCCCCTTTGCCCTATCTAAAGTTTGTCTGTTCTTCCTATGATCCCCCCAAATCCCCATTAGGAATCAGAATCCTCACATCAGAGAAGACATTCTGCATTTGGTTTTTATGGGATTGGCTAACTTTGCTTAGCATGATATTCTCCAACTCCATCCATTTACCGCAAATGCCATGGTTTTATCCTCTTTTAATGTTGAGTAATATTCCATTGTGTATATATATACCACATTTTCTTTATCCATTCATCTAATGTAGTGTATTTGTGTGGTGTGCATGATAGCATATGAGTGCATATGTGAGTATGTATGCATATGAAAATGTGTAAAAATGCACAAGTATATAAGAGCAGGTGTGATTCTGAGTGTGCATGTGGGGCACAGGTGAGCATAAGCAGGAGCCGTTGCTGACAGTAGAATACTTCAAATAAACCCAAAGGGTAGAGCATTTGCATGGCTTAGAAGGAGACAAAGAGTTGAGCTATCTATGGGGTAATTAGCATAACTACTTGTTTCTTATGAATTCACTTATACCAGAGCCACTTTCAATGCCAATGTCATTTCCTAAATGGTCCCCTAGAGCCTGGGCCTGGCTTCCTTGTGTGTCCTTCTGCTGTTCTTTCTATTCTGTTAGCCAGAAAAGAAGAAATGAACTCTAGTAAGGTCCCTTATCAGCTTCTGAACATGTCTCTTTCAAATGCTAGACTCCCCATCCCTCTTCCAGGTGGTGCCAACCTCTGTCTGTCCATCCTGACCCCTGACTTCTCCCAAGCCCTGATTAACAACACTTTTGTCAAGAAACCACCCCCTACCCGCCATCCCCCACAGTGATCTCTCTCAGCTCTTAAGACCATCACTTATCCTTTGGCCTCACATATTCTGGCTGTGTGCTATCTGTGTAGCTACAAAGTATTTTCCAGTTCTACAATTCCATGATTCAGTGCTGTCGTCTTCTCATTTAGAGTAAAAGTTTGTAAAAGGGAGGAGGCCTGTCTTCCCTTTCTTTAACACATCTCGTAAAACACTATAATGCCATGCTCAGTTGCTTAAAAAGTCTTTGGTTAGGGGGAAGCTTTTTAAGTATTTATTTTACTTGTTCTTGGCAATTTTCTGTATGCTTAAATTTTTTATTAACAAGTTGGAGGAAAGAGCATTTCATAAAGACACTTTTGGAAGTGTTGGGCATTTTATAACCTTGATTGTGATAATGACGTGACAGCCATTGGCATACTCCAAACTCATCAAACTGTATGCACTGAATACATACAATTCTTAGTATAGCAGCTACAAGACTGTTAAGAGTCTTTAATAAAAGTTAAAACATTGAAACTAGTATTTTCTCCCTCTGTTATATACCAGATATCTACTTAATCCTTCCAGATGGATGGTTTTGTCTCCATTTTATAGATGAGCATTAGGAGTCTCAAATTATGTCTAAGGCCCCCCATTGGTAAGTGGCAGATTCTGGAGATGAATCTGGTCTTTGTGAGTTCAAAGTGTATGCCCTTTCCACCAGACTGTGCAGGCTAAATGCTATTTCTCACTGGTATACAGTTAGTAAGGGCATATTGAATTGGTTTGCATTAAATTGAATTAACTGTACAAGAGGTACAATCACATGACTATCTACCCAAGGTGAATACAATAGTTAACTTGTGTTGAGAAATTAACTATGTGTCTGGCACTGTGCCAAATAATCCCTTTTATACATCTCAATTAATTGCCACAACATTCCTTGAGTATAGCTACAATCATGATCCTCATTTTAAAGACGAATAAGGTGAAATACAAAAGGTTTTAGTAACTTATCCAAGGTCTCTTTAATGCAGTCTGTTTTATCTTTGTTTTTCATGTTCAGCAAATTCTATCAGTCTATCTTCAAATTCACTGATAGTATTCTATATCATCTCCACCTTCCTACTAAACTCACCTGTTTTTCTGTGACCCAAAGATCTAAAAAGAACAATTTTAGAGAAGAAAAACTTTATTTGAGGGCTTGCAGTTTCAGAGGTTTCAATCCATCGACGGCCAGCTCCATTCCTCATGGCTCAAGGTAAGGCAGGACATCACAGCAGAAGAGAGTGGTGGAGGAAAGCAGGTCAGGACATCACACCAGGAGCCAGAGAGAGAGAGAGGGGGAGAAAGAAACAGCTGTGCTCACCAAGAACAAAATACATACTCCAAGGCACAACCCAGTGACCCACTCCTCCAGCCACATCCTACCTGCCTCACAGTTAATACCTATCAGTGAATTAATATTCTAATTAGGTTAAGGCCATCATAACTCAGTCATTTCACTTCTAAACTTTCTTGCATTTTCTTACACATGAGCTTTTGGGGGACATCTTGCATCCAAACTATAACACCGTCATATTACATATAAAACCTTACTGAGCAAGGTTTTATTTTGGTAATTGAATGTTTCAGTTGTATAATTTCAACATGAATTCTATAAGATAGATAGACAGACAGACAGACAGACAGACAGAACAAACTTCTATTTCTTTGCTGAGATTTCTTAAGTTTTCATTTGTTTCAAAAATATGTGTAGTGGTTCCTGGAGCATTATCATAATGACTATTTTAATATTCTTGTCAGATCATTGCAAAATCTGATTCATCTTGGGGCTGGCATCTGTTGATTGTCCTTTCTCATTCATATTGTGATTTTCCTGAATCTTTGTATAATAAGTGACTTTCTACCATATCCTGGGAATTGGAGGTATTGTTTTATGAGATTCTGGCAGTCCCTGTGATGAAATACAGTGCAAAGACTTGGGGGGGTATGTATCTTCAAGGTCCCACTGGGCCCTGGAGATACCACCTTGGCAAAAGTAAGGCACCAGCTCACCCTGCCTCACTGCAGACAGTGGACTCCTTATTCCATTTCCCCTCATGTTCTATTGACATCTCACTAGTGAAAGTGGGACACCAACTCCCTCCCCACTGGGCTCTGCTGCCAGCAGGGACGGGGAGAGAGAGAAGCAGAGAGCCAAGTGGCCCTGCCTCCATCACCTAATTCTGTCCTGTTGCTCCTGGATGGGAGCAGAGGCTTAGTACCTGCTGAGTCCTGCTGTCACAGGGAGATGTGCTGTGCTGACTGCCTCAGCCTGCACCTCCCATGAAGTCTCCTTGCTGCTGGGTAAGGATATAGACTCATGTCAACACTGGATCCCACTGATACCCAGCCTGGGAAGAACAGGGACAATCAGCTGCCCAATTGGTCCTGTCAACACCACCCAGTGGGAGAAATGAAGCACCGCCTGCTTCTGCCATTCTCAGGATAGGGATGAGCTTTCCGCATGACCCTGCTGATACATCCCTGTGAGGCAATGGCAGCATTCTGCACGCTTCCCCCCAGCAAGTGGGGGAGAGAGGAAAGGATGCATTTCTCCCTTTACGTTTGGTATTTGACTAGAGTAGGATAAGTATTGTCAAAATATTTCTGGGGCCTTTGCCTAGGGAAAACAGTCTTTTCTCAGAGTTTTTCATGTCTGTACCTATTGATGACTGGTTTGAAGATTTCTGCAGTATCTTTACAATTTATGTAGACAGCAAGGAGGTCACCAGGAATTCACCACCTGTCATTCCTCAAGTCCCAAGTCCTAGGCAGCCCATTCTTCTCTCACTTTTCTGACGTCCTGTGCTTATTTGCTGTTCTATGCCAGAGATTTTTTTTAGTGGTGAGGAGAAAGACCTAGGAGAAATGGGGCTACTCTCTTGGTGGAACCAGAACGATCTAAAGTCTTATAAACACACAAATGGTGAGGACAGAATTGGAACCCAGGAAGTTTAGTCACATAAACTACTTTAATTGTCACATCAGCTCTGGTCATAAAAACAATTACACACATATCATTTGCTAGGGCTGCCCTAACAAATTATCATAGATGGGGTGGCTGACACAACATACATTCATTTTCCCACAGCTCTGGGTGCTGGAAGTGATCAAGGTGACAGCAGAGTTGGTTTCTTCTCTCAGTGGCTTGTAGATGACTGGTTTCTCACTATGTGTTCTCACAACCTTTCCTCTGTTTCTGTGTCCAAATTTTCTCTTCTTATAGGCCAGCCATATTAAATAAGGGCCCAAATCAATTATTCCATTTTAAACTAATTACCTCTTAAAGACCTTGTCTCCAAATACAGTGACCTTCTGAGGTACTGGGGCTTAGGATTGAAATATTTGAATTTGTAGGGGAACACAATGCATCCCATAGCAATGTTATATAGCAATATAATATAAAAGTACTATGTTACATGAGGGTATTATAGATGGGAATTGCATATCATGTGAGAAGATTGGCCTGAATGTTAAATTGGCTCTTGTTATCAAGGTGAATCCACCAATTTGCACATTACCCATAATTAATACTCACTTCCATGGTCATTCTCTTTAATAATAGGCAGGCATAGATTATAGCTGATTCAAGTATGGAAAGGAAAGAAGTAATTGTCCCCTCTGAGCTTCTATGATTGAGGAACAGAAAATCCTTTGATTAGGCCTCCTCTTTTCTCGAAAAGAAAACCCTGATGTGGCTTGTCTCCTCCTGCCCTGGCAAGAAAAGGTGGCTGGAGAAGTCAGTCCCTCTTAGAGCTTGCTGGAGTAATTGGTGAGCTTAATCCAGCTCCTAGTGCCCTATAACACAGTTTCTCCTAAAGTTTGGTGTTAAAAAAGTTCAAAAACACCACCAAAGGCGTACTGCTCTTATTACAAAGTCAAAAACAACTTCATCAAAAATGCATATGCTGAGTTAGGTGTGGTGGTGCATGCCTGTAATCCCAGTGGCTGGAGAAGCTAGGCAGGAGGATTGCAAGTTCAAAGCCTGCCTCAGCAACTTAGCCAGGCCCTAAGCAACTCAGTGAGACCCTGTCTCTAAATAAAACATAAAACAGGCTGGGGATGTGGTTCAGTGGTAAAGCACCTCTGGGTTCGATCCTCAGTACCAAGAAAGAAAAAAAGCATATGCCTTTTGGAAACCCTATATAGGTACAATAACCTACACCAAAAGAAAAGCAAGAGAACAAGGAGATGGGATTCAGAATGATGGTTCTGAACAACGGTAGTTAAACACCCAGAAAATGAGGTGAGGGATGGAGGCCAGGAACAGATAGGGCTAAGTATCCGTCAGGATCCCAGGTTTGGTTTTTAGTGGTGGATTCAAAGATGATCCTTAACATTATTTAAAATAACAAGATAAAATAACTAATTAAATAAACAAAGGCAGAGGGAAACTAGATCATTAAGAGTTGCCCTTAATTTTAAATTAGTTAAGATTTAGGACTATTTATTATTCTCTTCTGTTCTTTCATTTTTCTAATTAATGAAGAATCGACTGTACTTAAAAGGACAATATAGTTTTTCTATTCATAAGTTTTAGTTTGGAACTGCTCAAGCTGAAAAATAATAGATCAGCAGTCAGGCATATCCTCAGCACTTTTTTACCTGCGGAATTTTCCATAGACACTCCCAGTCCTCACCTCGGAGATTCTGTCTTAACACTTGAGTGAAATCCAGGAATTTGTAATTTGTTTTGCTTTGTTTTTTTGTAATGGGGATTGACCTCAGGGACACTTTATCACTGAGCCACATCCCCAGCCCTTTTTATTTTTTAATTTTGTGACAGGGTCTCACTAAGTTGCTTAGGGCCTCGATCACTCAGTTGCTGAGGCTGGCCTTAAATTTGCAATCCTCCTGCCTCAGTTTACCTAGTCTCTGGGATTACAGGAGTGCACCACTATGCCTGACTGGGAATCTGTATGTTATGCTGAACTCCAGAGCAGTATCCTAGCAAGCTGTGCTGCCTCAATGCCTTGGTAATTTAGTACGTCTTACACATTGTGACTACGCCCACCCTCTAAAACTTCACTTTTCTCATATTACTTTTTTTTTTCAAAACTGTTACCTGTTTCCCTCTTACCAAATCTACACCCTCTGCCCACCTTTCAAAGTCCTCTATGATCTGGAATCACCCTAACTATCCAAATTTATCTTGCACATCTCCTGAAAGCAGATCTCCACGCAATCAGGCCAGATCCCCTTGCCACCAAGTGGGAAGTTCATCAGCCTGTCTGGCCTATTTTTCATACAGCTTTTGTCTGGGAAACTTTCTCTCTCCTGTATCTCTCCAGATCCAGCAATTCCCCTCAGGACAGATTCAAGTCTTTCCCTCCTGCATAAGCCATTTCTAACTTCACCAGCACATTATAGCCCCTAATGACCTCCAGTGACCTCCAATGATATATTTCCTTACATCTCTAAAAATACTAAGCCTACATGTGACTAAAATTTTTTTTTCTTCCTCTTCATCCCTTCATAATTAGGGTTACACTGAAATCAGTGGACATCTTAGGTATCATTAGCTTGGTGGAACCTTCAAGGAGCCATACCTCTCACTGTTCCAAGGGCCTGAGCCCACCCTTCGTAGCACAATACTCAACAAACTGATCCTATTCAACTGACCACGGCGCTTCTCTAATCCAAATGAGGCCAACAAGGTCATCCCTCAGGAATTTCAAACTCAGAGCCCAGAGATATGAGGCAGGTAAAAAAAAAAAAAAAAAAAAAAAAAGTTGGCCAGGCATGGTGGTGCATGCCTGTACTCCCAGCTGGAGAGGCTGAGACAGGAGGATGGCAGGTTCAAAGCCATCCTCAGCAACAGTGAGGAGCTAAGCAACTCAGTGAGAGCCTATCTCTAAATGAAATACAAAACAGGACTGGGGATGTGGCTCAGTGGTTGAATGTCTCTGAGTTCAATCCCCAGTACCAAAAAAAAAAAAAAAAAAAAAAAAAATTGTCAAAAAGACAGAGAAGGGTAATGTTCAAATAGAGAAAAAAAAATACAAATAAACAAAAACAAGCAGAATCAAGGACTAGAAAGAAAGTTCTGGTGGGGGTTGAGTCCCCTCTAGTTCCTTGGTTCTGACTCAATTCTTATCCTTAAACTTAATAAGGTCCCCTTCAATATTGATGAATAAAATTTCCCCTTTCAGTTTAAGTATTTTAAATAGGATTTCTATTACTTTCACACACACACACACACAAAAAAAAAACTTCTATGGGCTGACCCACTACCTGCCTGTCAATCTGTCATTCTCCACCTTGCTGAGCGCTCTTCCAATCTGCCCGTCACAGAAGCAATTCTATGGAGGTAATGAGCACCATGAACTAACTCAAGTAAGCTTTTATTGAGAACCGTGTGATGATACCAGAGATACCAGACTCCAATACCCAGGAAAGGAGACAATAGGGCACAGAGTTCTCCACAGGCTCTCAAGGAGAAGTGAGTACTCAACCCTCAGTGCAGTGACCCAGATTCTCCCTGTGCTTCTGGAATGGACATTCCCAACATCTATGGGACCCCTTTTCTTGGTCTCAGGAATCACAGTTCTTAACTTTAAAAAGTAGGCACACAGTCATACGTTAATGTATTCTCTCATGTTTAGCAAAATGGAGGAAGCTCTCAACCCTATCCTTATCACAGGGAATTCACACTTCCAAACTTCAGAGAATGAACTATCTCAACATGGACTTTCAAAGAACAAAGCATTCATCCACATACGGCATCTCTCACTGCTTTGGCTCTTTTTTACTTGAATCTACACAGTTCTATACCAG
Organism: Callospermophilus lateralis; assembly: GCF_048772815.1. NCBI lineage: Eukaryota > Metazoa > Chordata > Mammalia > Rodentia > Sciuridae > Callospermophilus > Callospermophilus lateralis. The sequence continues at coordinate 44,054,293 of NC_135316.1, read as the reverse complement.
TTCCATACCTCCTTCTTCAAGGGTGGATTTCACAAAGCAGTGAGAATTCTGAGCACATTTCAAATGCCTAAAATAAGTTAGTTAATGATTTGCTCTGTAACCAGGGCAAGGATTTTGCATTGCTACCAACCTGGCTTTCACAGATAACATTGTGGCTGGTGTCCCCAGCCACACTGAGACCATAAAGAAATGTTTCTAGTTACTTTGCGCTGGATCTACAAAGTGCACATATTTTTGCCTGCCAAGCATGTAAGCCTTTGAAAGACTCCCTCTCTGTCGGTGCTATGAATTCTGTGGTACCAGTGGTATTTTACCACGCAAGATAAACAGTTAGTTGTGGTAAATGGTTAGCAAGGGGATATTGCAGGTCCCATGGAAAAAACTAGAACATCAGAAGGTCAAAAACGGGTCTCTTGGACACTCCCAGGGTCTCTCCCTGTGGGCCAATTAAACAAAGCATTCAGATGCTGGCAGTCCTTATTTTCAGAACTGCAGGCCCAATTACTGGGCTCCGAACAGCTACATTTTATAGCTAAAATGATTTACAGCCAATGTTTTCATCGCACAGTACGTGTTCCTCTTTGTTAAACAAAAGTTCACAGAGAAGAACTTCAACCAAGGAGGAGGAAAAAGGGAAACGCGCATGCAAAAAGGATCTAACTCACAAAGCCAAATGCAAATTAAAGAAAAAAACAGCAGTCTTTGGACTTCAGCTGCTATTCTTTTGGATTCAATGCCAAAAGTGTATTTAGAGACACCGTGAAATATCACCAATCTAGAATTTATTTTTTGCCTGTTGGAAGAGCTGTTCCGCCATAGGGTTTGTTGAATAATAAACCTAATTCAGTTACTAAAGAAGAAGAAGAAAAAAAAAAAACTACCAGTCAGTGTATTGTGCTTTATTAATGACAGTGAACATTGACTAGTAGAGACCCTTTTTGCCATTGAAAGCTCACCCATTAAAAATATTCAGAGTAAAAGGTGGGAAATAGACCTCAAAATTTTAATATGGCTGTAGATGAAGCCTTAAGCTTTTCTCAACTCAGGCGCTCAAGGGAGATTTTATTTGCTCCAACAGAAGCTATCTATTTGGTAAATAAGGGAGTTATCTTCCTGGCTGATATGATTGTCTTGAGCACAAAAATATTCTTCTTTGACCTATATTTTATAAATGACTTGTTTTTGTAAAGAGTTCTGTCTTTGGTAATTAAGCAACTACAGATGATAAAAAGGGAAAACTAACTCAGACTCAGGGAGTGATGCAGATTCAACTGTTGTAAAACCTTCAGGTTGTTCTGAAGGGGAAGGGCCTTCAGGGATTATCTGGTAATATCTGGAGATGTTGACTGTCACCAAGGATGCTGTTGACATCCAGTGGGGCAAGGTCAGAGATTGGTTTAAATATCCTTTGATGCACACAGAACAGGTTCCCACCACAAAGAATTATCAGGCCAAATGTCAATAGAGTAGAGGTTGAACAACCCAGCTTCACATGTTTATGTGAATTAGTTATCAGATCCTTTAAAATATTCAGCCAACTAAAATCAGGTTTTATCTCATCTGAGCAAGGGTGAGGAGGAATTCAGAAAAGGACAAGGAGTCCCTCAGGGGAGAGAAGAAAACTGATGGAGCAGTTCCTGGAGTTGATCGTAAACCTTTCCCTCACTTCACTTGGGCTTAAAACCCAATTACGACCAGAGCCTTGTCACTAATCAGCCTTATTACTTTGTCTTTGTCCTAAAAGATGACTTGGCTCCAATTCCCTGGCAATCTGTGCTAAAATTTCTCCACGGATTTCTCCTTTCCATAAGGGAACAAATTTATCTTCTTCCTCCCTAACCTTCTTAGGGCTTCTTTCTGGACATTGGCATCGCAGAATTTAGTTTTCCATATTCAAGACAGAAAATAGGCCGGGCTCTAACAACCTTTGTGCATCATATTTCAAAGTCAATCTCATATTGTTTATCAAATACTGATTAAGAGGTGGGGCCTTGAGCAGGTGATTAAGACCTAGGGCAGAGCCCTGGGCATAGGATTAGTGACCTTTCAGAGTGGCACAGGGAGCCCTTCACCCCTTCTGCCCTTCTGTCTCTTTTACCTTCCACTTTTTCTGCCATGGAAAGATGCCTTAAGAAAATGCCACCTATCTGGGGATTCTCAATCACCAGAACTGTGAGAAATAAAATTTCTATTGGTTATAAATTACCCAATCTGAAGCCTTTTATTGTAGCAGCAGGAATAGACAAAGACCAAAGTCTAAGAAACTCTGGCATAAAGAATTCCTAATTAATTCTGCTTATCCCAGAAGTACAGCACAACATTTAAGAGCACCAGGTTTGAACATAAGACAGACTTGGACTCAAATCCCAGGCTTAGTATTAGCTATGAAACAGGAACTAGTTACTTCCCTGTACGATGTAGATTCTCTGTGTATCATTTATGCAAAGGAAATAATGAGACCATCCTTATAGTCTTACAATGGAAAGCAAATATTATAACAATCAAAAAGCAACTGGCAGAGTGCCAAGATCATAGTCCATGCTGTTGCCCATTTTTAGTACAACGTTATTATCTTATTTGACCATATGACTTTGGGGAGCAATATTCAAGAGAATACCTACTAAGGAAATAAAATGAGAAATGCTAGTCTGAAAGACAGATTCATATTATTACTTTGAAAGAACTGAGAGGGACAGGACTGAATATGTCATGTGAATTCTCCATTAGGTTACCTGATACTTTTCTCACAATGCTGTTCCATGGACCATAAGCAAACAACAAGACAAAACAAAAGCAATATTTGATAAATAATATGAAATTGACTTTGAAATATAATGCACAAAGGTTGTTAGAGCCCGGCCTATTTTCTGTCTTGAATATGGAAACCTAAATTCTGCGATGCCAATGTCCAGAAAGAAGCCCTAAGAAGGTTTAGGGAGGAAGAAGATAAATTCGTTCCCTTATGGAAAGAAGAAATCCGTGGAGAAATTTTAGCACATATTGCCAGGGAATTGGAGCCAAGTCATCTTTTAGGACAAAGACAAAGTAATAAGGCTGATTAGTGACAAGGCTCTGGTCGTAATTGGTTTTTAAGCCCAAGTGAAGCGAGGGAAAGGTTTATGATCACCACCTTGGTGATCAAATGTCAGTGTGAATTTGGGGGGACACACTCAGACCACAGTACCTTGGCTATCTCTAACTCTAAGCTCTTAAACGCATTTTCCAAACTTATTGGGAAAGGAGTCCCATGCGCTCATTTTGCCATGATCATCCTTCACCATCTGCTCAGGACAGACCTGATCAGAAAGAGAACCAGAGAGTGCCTGTCACCTGCTAGCTATTCACTAATAACCTGAAATGGTGAGCAAAGCATCACCCCGAAGAGTCCTGTGAAGCAATGCATGTGGCATTGGGCCACTGAGAGAAGAAACAGGTCCTCAGAGTGGAAGTGAAGAGCTTCAGGCCTTTTGTAGAGTCCCTTTTACAATTTAAACCCAGCACATTTCTCTCCATAAGCCTCATGTTGAAGTCTTCACCAATGAACAGCTGGAGAGTATTAAAAGCTGTTGGAATAGTTTCTTTCCTGCTAGAACAAACGCCATTAAAATAAATTGCCAAGGGGGGGGCGGTGGTTGGTGACTTACGGAGTGACCTGCCTTATGAGCTTTTTGGTCTGCTGCAAGATTTGCTCCTAAAGACCAAAGATGAAGTGTTACTGGTGAATGAATTTCCACATTTCCATAACATCATTAGCTTATTATGCTTTTCAAAACTTTCCTGTGTGTTCCTGCTTTTATAGTCAATATTTAAGTGAGACCATAACTCTGGAAAGAATCAGAGTCTGGGAAACAAGGCAGAGCCAAGTTAAGAGCATTGCATCCCACAGGTCACATATACTTGAGGGAAGCCAAGTGGAGAAACAGGAAAATAAAACCAGATGTGAATTTGATTTGATTATACCGTCCCTTCCAAAATGAAGAGCACATTCAAATTCCCCCTTTGGAATCAGTTGCACCACTAAATTCTTTGAAATAAATGAAACACTGAGCAGCACTTGCCCAAAAGAATTACGTGAAACTCACACGCAAATCTGAAAATTCATTTGCATTTGAATGATGCAAATTGTAATTTAGTAGAATAAAATCCACGTTAAGGAGAAGAAATTATGTGAACAACCCAACTTTCAGTCAAGTCTACTCCTAGTTCTAATCCTGACATTTGAATCCCCATGTGCCACATCAGAAATATTTTTTTTTCTGTAAAAAAGTGATAGACTTCCTGGTCCTAACACACTTGGCTAGCTGTGAAAGATTCAAATGTGACCAGCACAATAGATTATTTCCCTTTAATGAATTTGCAAGGATTCCCCACGAGTAATGGATGCCTCTGTCTAAGTCCTCTTTGGTACATCAGATATGGCATTTTAGTGACACAATAAGAGTGACCCTATCTAGTCTACATTCAGGTTCTAATTGTGAATTAGCATATTAACCAATCTGCATTATGATAAGTCATTTATTTGCTAGAAAAATATTTATAATTTGACTATCTGACTGCAAACAGTTACAAACTTGTTTCCCCGTTTTCAAATATGGATAGGGTAACAGTACAAGCAAAGTTGCCCAGTCCTTCCCTAGAACGTTTAATTCACGTTATAAGCCTGAATATCACAATGCAGGGAGAGGGGGACTGAGACGTCACAATTTGGAGAGAACATGAAAGGAAAACTCAATCTCCTCACTGTGCTCTGTCACTATAGCTTGGTTTTTACTGTCCCCTTGAAGATGAGCTTAATTTTTTCCAAGCACTTTCACAAAATCATAGGCTTTTAGGCTTCAAAGACTCTTGGAAGTCAGAAAGCACCCCGCCAGCTCTTTCCAATCAGGAAGTACTTCTTAAGTGATGGGCAATAAGCTCTCTCTAATAGGGAGGCAGCTGAAGACACATTGAGGTAGCTGCATCGTCCGTGTGTGTTTCTACTCTTAGAAAGTGGTTCTGTCAACAGAAGCAGAATCAGCTTTCACAAAGTTGCTCAGCACCCTCAGGAGCAAAAACAAAACTAAATCTTGTGCCCCTTAGAAAAGACTGCAAAGTGCCCTATACCACTCCTCAAAGAATTTGCTTCCCTAAAACAAAACAAAGCATCCTTCATGCACACAACCATTTCCCGTGTGACAGGGAGTGGAGGATCAGGTATCCCTCCAACTCTTCTACACAACCACTTTTCCTCTACCCACCCTTCTCTTTGTGTTTTCTTATTTTCTTTCTTCACCTCTTTCCTCTTCTCACTATACACACTTCTCTGTCAAACAGACAGAGGACTGCCAATTCCTAATGTCCAATGCAGATTCCTCTTTTGACCTCCACACCTACCTGCACCAACCCTGTACATGTCTCTGAGGCATCTTTGTCTGCACTTCTTACCCCAAGTAATGAAATTTACCATCCTCCAAGGAAGATACTCTGAAGTCATAATATCTAATAAATTCACTTTTCTCCCTTGACATACCCTTCCAAAACATCTACTTCCTAGAACATTCTTGAACTCTGTTCCCTCCTCCCCATCTCTCTCCAACGGCCTCATTCTGAGCCACTATTATTTCTCCAGGGATTGATGTAACACTCAACTTAGGCTCCCTGGCTCCAGTCTCATCCTATCTCCCTTGCTGCAAGCCAGAATGATTTTCCCAAAACACAAGCATGTTCATGTCACACCCATCTTAATCACACTCAAAGAAACCAATTTCTTTTTCCTATTCTATAAAAGGCATCCATACCAGCCATGTTTTGAGTACAAAAATATACAAATAAATTGTCTTCCCCTTAGAAGCTTGAGTTAAATAAAAGAAGCAGCAGTCAGAAAGGAAAAACTGCAGCTTCACAGAACATTTCTACCCAGCTCATCAGTTCTAAGCTGTTAGTTGACAATAAACATATGGAGGAAACTACAGTAAAAGACAAAGATTTAAAAGGCCCCACAAAGAACTTGTCTGAATAAAACATTTTCCAGACCCTCATACCTGGGTAAAATCAAAGGACATGTTCTGAGATGACTTTCAGTTTCTAAGAAAGAAGTTAATCTTCCATTCCACCATCACTAATAACTCCATAGTATTTTTATGGCTATCTACCCACTCAAATAATTGGGGTTTTTGATAGAGCCCTCTTGTAAGGATAAATGCACTGGAGAGAGAAGTTTGAAAGGGATAGTGATTCAGGAACAGAAACAAAAGCCTTTGTAACCTTATTTTTTTTTTCTTTTCAAGAGACTGAGTAATTTCTATATCTCATGAATTATCTCTATCATGAACTGCATCACACTGGAGATAGAAATGAATTCCAGTAGTCTTCAGTCACTTTTATGGAATAAAGCCAGCTGACTCAATAATATATTCTTATGTTTCTAAAGTAAACTATCTCTCTCTCTCTCTCTCTCTCTCTCTCTCTCTCTCTCTCTCTCTCGGCTCTTGTGGTTTTCAATAAATACAAGTGTCTTAACAAATTCTCAAACTACTTCAGATTTGTTAATTTGCCCGAAATTTATTTTTTTTTACATTTAAATGAGGGATGTACTGGTGACAGTGCAAATGAGCAGGGTATCTTAAACAAATTTTCAAATACTATCTGAATTGTTTTTGATAAAATCCATAATATAGTCTCATTTGCAGTGGGGTAAATTTAAAGGAAAAGTTCTGCTTTAAGAATTTTATTTTTATTTAGCTTTGAAGAATAATGAACTCTGGAAAAATAGAAACACTTAATCATGAATAACCAATGAGTCCAACTGGGTTCCAGGCCAGAAGTCTGAATTTTCTCACCTCAAAGAACTGACACATAATTCCCAAGGCACAAACTGCTATTCTTGCATGTTTATAAGTGTGAATGCACATGTGAAATAGCAAGTTTTCTCCTTCTATTCCTTCAAAACTAGAAACAGTCCAGTTCAGATTTGCCTTTTTCATTATCTTTTCTTGCTTTCAAAACTTATCAAGACATGATGCAAATCTGCAAAGCCATAGTTCAGTGTTGCTAGCAGTCCCTGAATAAATTTATTTTTACTTAATGTAGGTTAAGAAAAATGTTTTCGAGTGGGTGTATCGAACATTGTCTGACTCGAATTATTATGTTTGAGTTAAAAATCAAATAGAACACACATTTTTTCGGGTTCTATTATAAGCCCAGAGTCTTGAGAGAATGGGCATGTTCATAGCCTGACCACTGCCCTGTTTGTCTATACACACACGATAATTTGGCTAAAAATTCTGTAGAGAATATGAGACTTAATTCTGTATTTTAAATTACAAAAAATAATTACACTATTTTTTTTATTTCTAATCTCTGCCATAAAATGAGCTTTCTTATCCTCTCTAGGAACTTAAAGGTTATTTCAGATGCAAAAGAAAACTTGAAAAGAATGGAAAGGGAAAGAAAGGGAAGGACATTTATAAATATGATATTTGCACAACACCTATCACCAACCTAATTGCAGCAAATGAGGATAATGTCTCTCTGTGGTGGATAAAGAAAAAAATAAGACTTCTGAGTGAAAAACAAGAGCACCCTGAGAAGATATGTTAACAAAAGATTAACCTTTGAAATGTTAATAAGGGAGGAAATGATAGGAAAATCAGACCAGATCTTCAAACTGAACCAAAGAGATAACAGTGCATCATAAAACAAGAATTTTATGTGTTGCCTTTATAAAAATATGTGTACATTTTGTTCTATTTTTTTAATGTGTGCAGAACACAAACATTTTTAAAGACCTCAAAAACACCACCAATTGCAGATATTTTATTAAACTTTACCCTTTTAACAGAACTTGCACTTCACTGATTAAGAATTCATCTTCCTATTTTAGCTCTTGGTTCAAGGGCCCTAAACCATATATGTCAACCCAGGGGCTATCTGGAGTATTAACTGAAAATGTCAAAAGTGTAATTCTTCATTACAGCAGAATAGAATTATAAAAATTAGATCCTTCAATTACAAATGACATTTACTGTTCCAATCAAGGTTAGTTTTACATGTGGTTGGGGTCAGAGGTTGAATGAGAACAATAGCCTCCTGAATAACTCTTGCATAGGTCCAACATTGAGGTTTTGTTTGTGTTTTTTGGAAATATTTCAAATATCTTGGTTCTGAGTTATGGTAGCCATGATAATATGTATTTTATATGTAATATATTTTACTGAGGGTTTTCTGTGTACACAATACTGGGTTCAGCTCTTGAAAGTTAATGTAGTAAAACACTTAAACATGAACACTAAAGTCAGACACCATGTATTAGAACTGGGCTTTTGGAAAAATTACCTAATATTGTTAAACCTCAGTTTTTTCAAGAGTAAAAATGACTATAATAATAATACCTATAGTATAGGTTGTTGTTTAAAAGATGATAACCAAGAAAAGTGGAGTCATTTTTCCAAGATCTCAGGCAGCTAAGTCATGAAAGAACCAAATTCAAACCGAGTTCTCTTATTCCTAATTCTTATTCCTATAACTACCCACTATTCTGAAACATGATTGATTGATTGATTGATTGATTGATACTAGGAATTAAACCCAGGGATACTTTATGACTGAGTTACACCCTTAGTTCTTTTACTTTTAGTAATTTGCTGAGGCTGACCTTGAACTTGCAATCCTCCTGTCTCAGCCTTTCGGTTTCTAGGATTATAGACTTGTGCCACCATACTTGGTAAAACATGACTTTTGAAGGCATTTATGATATAGTTATGGTTTGACTCTTTAATGTCAACCAAAAGGCCCCTCTGTTAGCAGTGCAGCAATATTCAGATGTGAAATGATTAGATTATGAGGGCTGTGATCTAATTGGTGGAGTATTTCATTTGTTGGCTTTAATAAACTTTAATGGATTATTGAGTGGTAACTCTAGGCAAGTGGGTTGTGGCTGAAGGAAGCAGGTCACTAGGAGCATACCCTTGGACTCTATCTTGTTCCTAGCATATCTCTCTCTCTCTCTCTCTCTCTCTCTCTCTCTCTCTCTCTCTCTCTCTCTCTCTCTCTCTCTCCCCTGCCCCCATTCTCGGGTGCCATGAGCTGAGCTTTCTTTCACCACATCTTTCCACCATGATGATTTTTTGCCTTCCCTCGGGCCTAGAGCAATGAAGTCTGCTGACCATGGTTGAACCTCTGAAACCATGATCCCAAATAAGCCTTTTCCTCATCGGGTATTTTGGTTCAGAGACCAAACCTGACAGGCACATGGCATATAGGTAGAAATGGACTTTATGGTCCATTGCTTCTATTCCTGGGAAGATACACAGACCCTTAGGGCTGAGGGTAAATTAAAGAAGATAGATTCTCTTTGACTCTCAGAATCTTAGGAAACTGTGTTGGTGACAGGTTGTTCAACTGGACAACATGGGAGGTAATGAAGAATTTCAACCAACAGTGCCTGACACACTGTAGAACTCAGAGTGTTAAGTGAACCAATGAAGCAATTAATGAATTCTAAGAAATTCAAAATTCATAACCCTATCATTCTGTGACAGAAGATGAAGGTGCTTGGCAGAAAAGTAGGAATGAGTTATCCTGCCCTTTGGTTGTCAGCTCCACAAGGGCAGGATGCCCATTCATTTTAGTGACCACTCTATTTATACCACTAGACCCACTGAATTAACACTTAGTGTTTCTTGAATTGAATTAAATCAAAATGCCACTGTGACCTTTATCCATAACTCAGAGATATTTGACTCTTTCCTATTTTCTCCCAAAAGCTCAGTATGAAACATACTTGAATCTTCCCCACATAAAGTATCCACAAGGCAAAAGGCCAAGGCTATGCAGATCAGACATATCAATTCGTGAAAAGAGGAAATATTCCGCATTTTAAAATACGTGGATTATTCTAAATGTCTCTGTTGAATACATAAGATAATGCAGACTGAGAGAGAGATGTAATACTACACGATCCTGACCCACATATAATGCAGACTTGAGACCTCCACTGTGGAATCTAGGAAGCGTCTCACGGTGGTTTTCATTGTAAGAAGTTTCCTTGAATCAATAGCACTATGATCACATCATTTTCTCTGGGGTTCTTGTTTATTTGCCTCAAACATGCTGATGACCTGGAGGAGCTACTCTCCCACTCAGAATTCTTACCTACAAACACACACACATACACACACACCCTGAGAGTCAGTCTTCTCAGCGGTCCACTCTGCCAGAGCGGGGACTTTCACTGTAAAAGTCAAATGGGCAGCGGTCTGAGCCCAGGCAAGCAATTTCTCTGGAGGTCTGTCTTCCCTCTCTGCCCCTGAAGTTGCAGGTGATGAGACGGCTCTGAGGCTATTCCAAGGCTACTCTGCTTTAAAGCTGCCTCCAGTCCACAGAAGCCTAGAGTCAAGAGGTTAAGCTTATTTTTCCTTACAGAGAAATGTTTTACTTATTTAGTGGGCATTTCCGTGGGATTTTCTTTCTCTCCAGCTATCTTATTTAAAGTATATATGACACTCTTATTTAAAGGCTACCTCTGTAATTGCTTCTCCACCTCATCAGAAACTCCATCCCTTCACTTTATTGCCTACTCTTCACTTCCTTCCTTACTTCACATCTCAACATAGACTTTGTGGCCCATTGCTCTAACCACTCCTCTGGTTTTTTAATTTTATTTATTTAATTATTAATTGTAGTAGAAGTGGTGGTGATTAAATCTAGGGGCACTTTATCACTGAGCCACCTCCCCCAGTCCTTTTTGCTTATTATTTTTTTAATTTTGAGACAGGATCTCACTACGTTGCTGAGGCTGGTCTTCAATTTGCAATCCTCCTACCTCAGCCTCCTGAGTTGCTGTGATTACAGGTGTGTGCCTCTAGACCCAATTTGCTCTAACTGCCTCTTACCAGTTCTTTGCCCTGATGCTCTTCTGTTACGCCTGTCTATAAAGACCCAGCCCTGCAATAATCTGCTTCCTCCATCTTTCTCCATCCCTAGATTCAGTCCATCAAGTATGGTCTGTAAAACAGCCAACAGTGGATTTGTGCCTCTATAAATCATCATGTTATTTGACCTCAACTGGGTGACTCTGCTCAGCATCCTCTTTTTTCTAACTCAACAGTATCAGTAAATCTCTGATCTTCTTTGCTTTCAAAAGTAGCCTGACGGTAGAAGCCATCATTGGGGATATTCCTTCCACAAAACCACTCATTTACTTTTTCCCCTCCTATTGTAACAGCTAATATATTTTAATGCCTTCTGTATTTCCGGTGAAATGATAAATATCTATTGAACAAATATTTACATGACACTAAATTCCAGGCATGGTCATGTGGCTTATAAAACCACGACATGCATTTTAAGTATAATAACTCATATCCTCCTCATAAACAGCGTTATGAGATTCACAGGTCCTCATTCCTATTTTATAGATGAGTAAACTGAGGCACAAAAGGGCTAAGTAAATTTCCAAAGATCATCCTACAAGTCACCTTCTCAAAAATAAGTGTTCTTAACCATGTTACTCTGTGGTCTTTCATCATGGTTTATATATATTTAGGAATTGCCTACAATGCCTTAGTTTTTGAGTAAAACCACACAAAAGAGGAATTCTTATTTTTCACAGTTTGCATATGAGGAAATTGAGACATGGTGGGCTTCAGCAGCTTGCCCAAGGTCTTACATCTGAAAAGAAGCAAAACTGGGACTTGATGGAGTACCAGTGTCCAGGACCTGTGCTTTTACCACTGCATCGCCTCGTGACCTCCCCACCTAGGGTTAGATTGCATCCCAATCCATCCTGTTTCCTCAGGAAGTTTCTTCTGCAGCTTCAGCATGTTCAACAGACACACGTTTTCCACATCTTAAAAAAAAGCCCTGCTGCTGCTTGAATCTTCATAATGTCTTATGGGCCACGTGTGGACAGAGCTCACGTCTGGCTGATTGGTCACTCTCCAGTGCTTACTGCAGTGCCTGGCATGTAGTAGGTGCCTAATAATTTCTGCAGAGTGAATGAATGTGTAGGTGTGGGCTTAGGAGACGGGGGGAAATGAAGGCTAGCCATACAGCCCTAGGGAACAGAGAATGCAATGACTAGGATAGACTCACCATGTCACTGTATAGCTCTTAAATTTTGTTCTCCATCAGCCATATTACCTATTCAAACTCAGCAAAAAATAAATTAAATATAAATAAACAATATATACTTACTGGTGCTGTAATTTGGATCTGGAAAGTCCCCCAAAGCCTCATCTGTTCAGTGCAGTGATGTCCAGAGGTAGAGCTTCTGAGAAGGGATTGGATCATGAGGGCTCCAACCTTAACAGTGGATTGATCCATCTTATGGGATTCACAGCTGAATGGACTACCACCACAGGTAACCTAATTGCAGGAAGAGCCCTTGGGGACTTTATCTTTTTCCTGGCCCCTTTCTTTTTCTCTCTCTCTCACCCATGAGGTAAGGAGCTTAGTCAATTTTTTTCTCATTTAGTTGTTTTCTCAGGTATTTTGTCTTAGTGATGAAAGCACCTGGGATATGTTCTATGTTGTTTTATAAGATTTTCTTTTACGGGGTTTGAACCCAGGGGTGCTTAACCACTGAGCCATATCATCAGCCCTTTTCTATATTATATTTAGAGACAGGGTCTCCCTAAGTTGCTTACAGACTCACTAAGTTACTAAGGCTGGCTTTGAACTCATGATCCTCCTGCCTCAGCCTCCTGAGTCCCTGTGACTATAGGCATGTGCCACTATGCCAGGTTTAAAAGATTTTCTTTTAAATTTAAAATATGCCTATGAAGGCCAGGTGTGATGGAACACACCTGTAACCCCAGTGAATCAGGGGACTGAGGCAAGAGGATTTGCAAATTCTAGGCCACCCTCAACAATTTAGCAAGACCCTCAGCAATTAAGCAAGACTCTATCTCAAAATTCAAAAAAAAAGAAAGAAAGAAAGAAAGAAGGGAAGGAGGGAGGGAGGGAGGGAAGGAAGGGAGGGAGAGAAAGGAAAGGAAAGGATTGAGGCTATAGTTCAGTGATAAAGTGGCCCTGGCTCCAATTCTTAGTACAAAAAGTCATAATAATAAAATAAATAAAATATGCCTATGGAGAAATTGGAGCAGTATTTTTACCCCTTTTCAGAGACAAGAACATTTAATTCATGGATTGGAAAATTGATACTGTAAACTGTCCATATTATACAAAGTTAAATACAGATTCAATGCAATCCCTATCAAAATCCCAATGGCATTTTTGACAGAAATAGAAAAGGAATTATTCTAAAATCCATGGACAACTATAAAAGATTCTGAGTTCACGAAGCACCTTGGGTCAAAAGAACAAAGCTAGAACAAGAAAATTCCTGGTTTCAAAATCTACTCTAAAACTGTAGTAATCAAAACAGCATGGTATTGGCATAAAAATAGACACCTACACTAATGGAACAAAATTGAAATCCCAGAAATACATTCATGCATTTCTGGTTAACTTATGTTTGACAAAGATGCAAAGGACACACAATGGGAAAAGAAAGTCTCTTTAATAAATGATGCCAGGCAAACTAAGTGTCTGCATGCAAAAAACTAAAACTGGAGCTTTGTCTTAAGCCATTCAAAAAAAAATAACTCAAAATGGGTTAAAGATTGAAATGTAAAGTCTCACACTATAAAACTACTAGAAAAAGTTGGGAAAAAAACTCCTTGACACTGATCTTGGTAATGCTTTTTTGAACATGGCCCCCAAAATCAAGACAAGGAAAGCAGAAGTGAATAGGACTATATCAAACTAAAATGCTTTTGCACAACAAAGGAAACCACAAAATGAAAAGACAGCTTACAGAACGGGAGAAAATATTTGCAAATCATATAAGAGGTTAATATCCAAAACACATAAGGAATTCACATAAGACAATAGGAAAAAACTGATTAAAAATAAATGGACATGAATAGAACATGTTTCCAAAGATGATCACAGATGACCAACGGGCATATTCAGTATCAGAAATCATCAGGGAAATGCAAATCAAAACCACAATCAGCTATCACCTCATCCCTGACAGAGTGGCCATTATGGAAAAACAAAACGAAGCAAGACATAGCCAGTGTTGGCAAAGGGTGTAGAGAAAAGGAAACTTTGGTACAGCATTGATGGGAATGTAAATGAGCACAGCCCTTATGGAAAACAGGATGGAAATTCCTAAAAAATTTAAAAATGGGACTAACATATGATCTCACCATCCCATACCTGGGTATATAGCCAAGAAAATGAAATCAGTATCCCAAGGAAATTATCTGCCCCTCTGTATTTATTGCAGTATTATCATAATAGTCATGATTTGGAATCAACTTAAGTATCCATCAGTGGATGACTGGATAAACAGTATGATCATTAACCCTGATTCTCACACACACACACACACACACACACACACACACACACACAGACACACACACGCTATGATTTAGCCTTTAAAAAGAAGGAAATCCTTTTATTTGCAATAGCATAAGTGAACATGGAAGTCATTATGCTAAGTAAGGTACAAAGTACTATACTATCTCACCTACATGGGGAATCTAAAAAAACTGAATTCAAAAGAAATAGAATGGTGGTTTCCAGGAACTGGGAGCTGGGGGAAATGGACAGATGCTGATCAAGATTGACAAACATTCACTTATAAGATGAACAGGTTCTGGAGATCTAACCCACATCAGGGTGGTGAGAGATGTGTGCATTTGATTGTGGTAGTCATTGCACAATGTATACATATGTCAAATTAGCAAATCATACACTTGAAGATGTTCAATCTTAGATTAAAATTTTGAAACAAAATAAAATGCCTTTAAGAGTAACACAGTGGTTCAACATGGAGATGAAAAGTTACTGTGTACACAAAAAGGGAGGTAAACAGAGAAGCAATAGGTAAACTGTCCATTAGTGAAGCAAATGTTCATCCTAAGAGCAAGGAGAGCCATGCCAAATCACAGGTTTTATGGCCTGTGTTGCTTTTTGTTTTCTGAGGAATATGCAAACAAACAAACGAAAAATCTCCTACATGCCAAGAATACAACCAAAGCTGACAAACCCCTCTACTAGATGGAAGAAATATCAAAATCAAAAGGCCAGTGTGGCCGATAAATGTGTCCATCATTAAGTCTTTGTGTCATAGTTTAATTGGAAATATTTTTTTCTTTCCTAGCAGTATATAAAATAATCAATGTTGTAATGTTGGTGGCATCATAAAATCATATTTCAATTAGTTTATGGAGACTTGGAGAAATGTTTGGGCTTAATAAAAGCATAAAAGCAGAATACAAAATTGCAAACAGTCAAAAACATGTCAGATAATTTTTAAATAGTACAGGAAAATGCAAGTGAATACATCAACATGTGAAGTCTGTAAAATGAGATTATGATTAACTTCTATTTTCTTTTTCCTTTATATGTGTTCCAAATTATTGATGAAAGAATATATTTTAAGCAATTAATAATATTTAGAATATTAGAAACAAAAATGAAAATACATTGTTCAGGCACTAATAAACTTCATTTTTAATTCATTATTGTTATTTATCTACACTTAGTTTTAGTGTGTTTGTACTTCATATTCTTCCCCTTCTATGAAAAGTACATTCTACAGAATCACAAGTTTTAAGTGCTACCTTTATTCTGATGTTCCTGCATTAAACCAGTGCAGGCCAACCCAGTTGATATTCTTTGTTGTTGTTGTTGTTGTGGTTGTTGTTTTGTTGTTTCAGTATCAGGGATTGAACCCAGGGGTGCTTAACCATTGAGCCACATCTCTAGCCCTTTTTATTTTTTTTTTTTTTTTCATTTTGAGACAGGGTTTCCCTTAGTTACTAAGGCTGGCCTTGAACTTGCGATCCTCCTGCCTCAGCCTCCCTAGCTGCTGGGATTACAGGCATGTGCCACCACACCCAGCTCAATATTCTTTATTTTCATAATCTTCAATAAAAATTTTCTCAATCTTGGCAATTTCAGCCTCAAATGCTTATTGTTTTTTTTCTTCAAATATTAATGTTCTTTCAGAAAAATGAAGTACTTTTCCAACTTGCCTTTCTTTTGTTTTAATTTTTAATGGACACATAATAATTGTTTGTATTTATGGAATGCAGTGTAAAGTTTCAATACATATATATATATATATATATATATATATATATATATATATATATATATTTATGAGGTATAATTATCAGGTCAGAGTAACATTTCTTTTTTCTGGGAACACTCAAAATTCTATCAGCTACTTTGAATTATACAATTAGGACTTTTCTGCCATAATTAACCTTCTATGCTGTAGATTGTTGGGAGCCACACCATCTACCCAGCTGCACACCTATACCCATTAACATTCTACCTCCAGCCTCACCTACCCACCTCTAGTTCCTGTCTCTGGGAACCACTTTTCCACTCTCTGCTTCTTTGATATCAGCCTTTTTAGCTTCCACATATAAGTGAGAAACATTACACTTGGTCTTTCCATGCCTAATATATTTCATTTAACATAAGGTCCTCCAGACTCATCATTTTTGCCTACAAGAGACAGGATTTCATTCTTATTTATAGTTGAATAATATTCCTCTCTGTGTGCACACACACATACAACTTTTTCTTTATCCATTTATCCCTGATGGAAAGCTTGATTGATTCTGTATCTTGGCTACTGTGAATAGTGCTGCAGTAAACATGTGAGTACAGATACCTCTTTGATACAGTGGTCTTTCTTCTGGGTATATGCCCACCAGGAAGATCCCTGGATCAAGCAGTAGTTCTATCATCCTTTGAGGAACCCCCGTCTTGTTTTCCACAGCCCACTCAGCTTCCTGGTGCTTACACTTATTTTGAGTTCATCACTCTTGGATCTTCTGTGATCAGGTCTATACCAGACCAAGTATATTCTCAAGTTATTTACCCAATTATGGAATCTTTGCTTTCTTCCTATATGACAGAAACTAAAAAAAAAAAAAAAAGGAAATACATCTTTTCTAGGTATATTAGTGATCAAAAGACGTTTTAGCTAAATATTTCACAACGTAGGCTTTCAGATGGTAACTTATATCAAGCACTAGAATTTCTGAAGTCATTGAAAAGATTTAAAGGGAAAGCAGAAGGTGAAGGTGGAACATAAATAAGGAGACGGGAGCCCTGAATTAAACCTCAGAACCAGGGGGGCCCTGAACAAGCTGGATTCATGGTGAAGACTGCTTCCCCAGGCCCAGCTTTCTGTCTGCCCAGGATCTTTCTGTTTTATAGCACTTAAAAATCCATCCCTTTCCTCTCTTGTCTCTCTTACTCTTCTTCTCTTGAAATAAGCTGTTCAACTGCCACAGACAACCTTGTGTTGCAAGCAGGAAGTGGGGTGAACCCCAGCTCCACATGTGTAGGCTCTTCATCTGTCCCTGCTGACAGAAGACTTCCCCAAAAGCAGCATCTCTGTCTCTGCAGTTAGCAAGCTTCTGTTCCTCCTGCTTCATGCACTTTTCTCTCTTTCGCAGCACCTGCAGGTAAGCCCTCCTGCAGATGTGGCCAGAGTATGAGAACACCACTGATCAATTCCACAAACAAAGGACACCATGCCCCAAATTAAATTCCCCTACCAGCACTATCAATCAGCCAAGTTCCTCAATTAAAATTTGAATACCAGAAGCTCTGTTTTCACTCTGGACCTCCTACAAGTCAATTCATTGGATGGTGTAATTATAAAATCATTTAAGCATTTAACCTGCAGCCCATAAGCATGTTCGACCCCTACACATGCCCTATTGCACCTCCAACTAGTTAAAATAACAAGGAGTGTAGCTCAGTGGTAGAGCACCTGCCAGCCTGCTAGAGGTCCTTAATTCCATCCACAGCACCACAAAATAATAATAATAATAAATAATAATAAAAAGAAATAATATTCAGCTTTACTGCTACTCATTTACAACTGATAACAAATGCCTGAATTGGTCTGAGATTGAAGTTCAAGACATGTATGGCTTAGAAAGAAGCTTTTCCCATGGTCCTGGACAGAACTGCATGGTGGAAGAAGATGGGATGCAGACGATGTCACTGTAACATAGAGCTTATCTCAAATTAGTGACACATCAGCTCAGCACAGGGAGAACAGCTTACAAAGTACAAATTTGGAGGAGGGGAAAGAAGGGTCCCCTGGCAGCATCTTGTCACTGTTACATTAAGACCTTAGACTTTGTAACTTAAGAATCTGCCAAAAATAGCAACATAAGGTTTCATTCCATTGCTCTGTCATGTGTAAGATGTTCATTAGCATTTCATGCAGCAGGCAGAAAATTACTGGAGAAAGGAAGAAATCACATTCCAACCTCGTCCCCCACTATGAGCTGCAAATTTGGCATTTCTGAGCAGGAGAAAACCAGACCCTGCTGGCAACAGACTCACCAACCCAACCCACAGTGAAAACAAAGAAAAGCAAAGGACTCTTGCATCATTACTGCTGTCAGTATCTAGTGAGTATTTATCAGATTTAGGGACCTATCTATCCTGGAATCATTACATAAGCACTCTCCACCTGAAGCACTGTGCTCCCTGAGTTCTGTTTAATTCCTTAGAATAGAGGTCTGTTGCATGTCTTTAGCAATCGGTATAGTAGAAATGTGTGGAAATGGGGAAGGGAAACAGCTGAGCCCAGAGCATTGGTGGGGACTCGGTTTCATTTCTGTCTCAGCCTCACATTCTCAGCATTTTTTCAGAAGTGGACCCCTTTCTGATCATCCAGCTGCCTCACAGCCCCAGAGGATAAACAGGACTTAACAGGACTTTGACTTTCAATTTTGAGGTGGTGCTGATGCTTCCTACTCTGCAGGTTCCTGATTATTGGGGGCAACTAGGCACGGCATGAACTTCAAAAACTTGACTTCATTCTTCAACAACCCTGATTAACAAGGAGCAGAATGGACTAGTCACGTTCCCTCTTCCTTCTTTAATTGCACTGCCTTTGGTGAAAGCGCAATATGCAGCAACTTGGTCTAAAGCTCACATGTAGGAGATCAAGGTGGACTGAACCAATGCCTGAATTCTGAAAGGTAAAATTAAGCAATTGAGTAATTTCCACTCCAGAGCCAAGGGATTTATCAAATAGCAGCCTAGAGTGACCATTCTGGGGCCTATATCCCGTTTTGCACAGCAAATGGTTTGTTAATATGAGAAAACAAAGTAAGAAACTATTAGGTTATCATAAGCATGTGGCTTTGAATTGACTTTCTGGCACCTGTCTCTAAACTTTGCCGAGGACTGACAGCTTTCCAAAATATCAATCTTTATTATTTCTTGACATTAGAATTAAAAGTCACATTTTTAATTTTTTTTTTTTTTTGGTACTTTTAGGAATTTTCTAAATTGAGCATGTGTTTGAAGTCATCTTTTCAAATTACTATACATATGTTGGATATTCCTCAGTTCAAACCTGCATTTTCTTGTCTCTTTCACCACGTTCTACTCCACTAACTTCACTTCCTATCTTCCACATTCCCCAAGTCTCATGTTGTTCAAATTTGTTTCTGGCTTCCAGAATGCAAAGTTAGCAGGCAGGCTGGCTTCTGGAAGACTGCTACACATCTTGTTGCAGGAAGCAGAAGGAGCCAGAATTGGCTCCTGGTCCCCATCCTACCCAGAATAGTAAGGCAGGAATCTGGGAGATTCCTGAGCACCCTGGGCCTTCTTCTCTCCATATATGAACTGAAAGGTGGGGCTCTATGACCTCAAAGGCCCTTCCAGCTTGAAATTTCTACTTTCATGAACTCCAAGAGCCAACTGAAGCAGAAAGTTTCCAATTTCCAGGAATGTGAAATTCCTGCAAAGTTCCATTTACAAGGCAAATGATTTTCATTCAACAGGAAGGGAAGAAAGCCAAGAGTCATAAATATCCAGGAGAGATAACATGCTGTTTTATATCAGAACAAATCTCTCATTCAAAATATTCATTCCAGATGTAAATACAACCCAAATATCTGCAGTCTGAATAGGAAAGTGGGGCTCAAAAGAGAAAGAGGCAAGGTGGCCTTTCAGAAATATTAAATTTTATAAAGCCCCCAACCTATGTAGAGAGTTAGCTGTATGTCCAACATTTAAGTTTAATGGAGTCTGAATTCATCTGAACGAGTAGCTCACACCTGGAATAATTACAATAATCTGACCTTGGCCTTAGACAGTAGAACCCTTATGTGGATGAAATTACTGACATTTTAGAGTTAATTTCTTAATGACATTAAAAAGAATCTAAAATAATTTTCTTATGCACATACATGAATACACCATAGTGAATCCCGCCAAGTACATCCATAAGAACGGGGTATTAATTAGAATAAGATATATCCCATGCTTGTATAATTATATCAAAATGAATTCTACTGTCATGCATAACTAAAAAATACATATTTTTTAAATTTTTAAATTTGTTTTAATTAGTTATACATGACAGTAGAATGCATTTTGATACATCATCTATAATGGAGTATAATTTTTCATTCTTCTGGTTATACACAATATAGAATCCCACTGGTCATAAAGTTATATATGTATATAGGGTAATAATGTCTGATTCATTATATGTCCTTCCTACCCCTATACTCCGTCCCCACCCTTCACTCCCCTCTGTCTAATAAAAAGATAATACAAGTGACACATGGATTCACTGCAAAATAAAATTCAAACCATAAAGATGTACATAAAGAAAAAATAGAGGTTTCCATTCACCTCTCAACCTCTCTGACCCGCTTCTCTACCCACAGTTACCTGGTGTTCTAAATGTAGGTATCTTCACATTGAACCTATCTCTCACAAGACACTATAAGACTATCTATAAATATCAGATATCCTTTTTTCTATCAAGTTTGATTGTAAAACTTGTCAGAATTTAGAATTTCTTACTAAAATGGTTGCTTTTCAAAAGAAAATCCATTATTTATATTTCTAGAATTGATTCTAACCATTACTCCCTATCTCTATTATTCTTATTATCTTTAATATAATAAATGAATAAGCACTAAAGGATGAAATGTCACTAGAATGGCAAGAACAATACAAAAGCCACTGTATACCCCACCCAGGTTTCTGCAGACCTCTGTTAGCTGGGACTTTTGAGGAAGCTCAACAGGGGTCCCCAGGTTAATCACATTTGAAAATACACACACTCTGTGGACTCCACCTTGGGAGCCAGTATCCCAACTTACCCTTCTCATCCTCAAGGTCCTAAAACACTATTCCCAGACAGAACTGAGGTTCTGAGAGGAAGAATCTGGGTATTTTGGAGGTCATAAAGTCCAGAAATGGCTCTTCAGAAATCAGACTCCTGAAGATTATTTTTTTCAAGTGCTAGCATGACTATGAATTATTGGAAAACCAGTTCTGTGGAAAGTCTAAAAGTCAATGAAGATTTTGCGGAGATCAATTGTGTATGTAGCCAATAGGGAAACTTTTTAATTCAAGGAATTAAACACAATTATTAACCAGGCATCTCAGGTCCAAAGATTTGTTATATTGGACAAAAAGGGTTGGGGTGAGCTTTTATCATTTATGAGAGATTACTATGCTAATTATCTTACAGAGATTGACCAATTTAACTTCACAACACTCTGGGAAGGAAATACAATAACATTCTCCTTTTAAAGTAGAGGAAACTCTACTGTAGCCAGGTTCTCCCTCCTAGTTGCAAGATGGCTGCAGCAGGGTCAGCTTTCGTATCTTCTTACCACACCATCCACAAGAAAAGGGGAGGCTGGGATCTCCTGATTAGTACAGACTCAGGCCTGGAGGCACAAGCAGCATCAACACCACCTAAACTTTTTAGCTGAGAATGAAGGAGAAGTAAATCCCCAAGCTGGTAGGAGAAGGAGGTAATGGATGCTGAGGTAGTCTACTACAGCACTCATCAGCCAGAAAAATGGGAACGGAAAAATTCTCTAAAAATATAATTACAGTCATGTTCCAACTTGAAACTATTAATTCCTATTGGCACTATTTGTTCTGGAACAGTATATCCTCCATGTAGTTGCTTTTTTAAGAAAAGGCAAATTTTTATTCTATCCCCTCTTCCCCAGTATCCATTTCTCACAGGAACTGTAACAGGTTTGCAGCACATGTTGGGCACTCTCAGGAATGGATGTGATAATTTTTTTTTATCTGGAAATTTTATAGTACAGAATTAAGACTACCTTATTCTTTGTGATTAGAGGAAAACTGAAATTTCAAATGAGAAGGTTCTTTCTACCTAGTCATCTTTTATAAATGTGTTTGGTATTTTGCTTACCCACAAGCAAAGCTCACAAGTGAAATTAAGAACTGTATACATCCTTGTAAAGTATTCAGAATTACTCCTCTGCTTTATTCTAAACAGATAATTAGCTATCCAATTTAAAAGATGCTCTTGAATGAAGACGCCATGGTGTTCCTTGGAAACACATTTTAAAGTTTAATGATCTTCACAATCAGCTTGATGCTAGCATGGAATCCAACATTGAATTCCATTTCATCAAAAGGAATGTTTGTTAAATGTAGAGTACCTACCATGTGGCCATCTTGAAGCTCACACTAAGTGTCTCCTAGAACATTCTTTACATCAATTAGAAGACCACAATTGGTTAACATCAGTTGATCAGCATATATGTGAATGTGTTTGAACAGTTGCACTAAGAAAAGTTGCAGGGAGAAGAAGTAAAACCCTAATCCCCAACCTTCCCTCTCCAGGGTTCAGGTTCTCATTCCTTTTCCTAGTCCTCTCATGATTCCCATGGCTTTCCTCTGAGCCTTCTGCTAGTTTTCCACAGCTATGATAAATTGATGTCTCAAAATTGAAGTACACAAATAGAAACAACCAATGAACTCTACAAAAATAGTGTTTTATGTGGGGACCCATTTTTCTAGCCATAACATGGTTAAGTTGCATTTGAATGGAAAAGAAAAATAAATATAAAACGGAAAGAGTCAACATAATAGATGTCAACGAACCATCAAGGAGAAACACTTCATATCTTCGTTACTAGGGATGACTAATCCAATAAATCCCTTAGCTAACACCAGCTGCCCATAATCTAAATATACCAGCAACCATTCCCAGGCCCACAATGTGCATAAAGGCTGCTGAGAAGCATTCATTCTGTCAAAACCTAAGCAGCTCCAAAGTTCACTCAGTCTGGAGCCTGAACAGTCTACAAAAACATTTCCAACTTCTCCAAGATGACTTGAAGCTCCTGAGAAGGTCTCTTATGGGTTGATGGAGTTTCTCTCATCTAATGCAGGAAACCCATCTACAACAGTATGTATCCATGGATCCAGCGCTGGGGAGCTGGTCATAGCTACTGCAACAATCCTTGTCAGGTTTCAAATACTGGGAAGCTATTCCTTACACTAAGCCAGACCCTCTCCCTGTCATTCCTATTAGAACATGTCTCATCCTTCTTCCAGTGACAAGCCTTCAAACACAGGAAGACAGCTAGCATGCTCCACACTTATCATCCACTGTCTGCTCCATAGGACATCCTACAGTCTGAATATATTTTGCATCTGTCTTTCTCCTTGTCACTTCTATTAAACAAGTTGAGTGATACAAAATCTAGACTTTTCAGAAAACTCATCTGCTCCCTTTTCTACCCTACTTCTTTTTATTACAGATGTTTATTTCATCTGTTAGATGCTCAGAATTGAACAAATATAGGAACTGGTATATCCCATGATAAGCGTGCAACCTGAGGATGTCTTTGTGGTCATGAGTTAACATTTACATTGCACTGTGTCTATTTAAACGATGCTCTCCTGCTTTTCTGTACCTTGGAGTCTCTGTATCCAGTTCTCCTCCATTCAGTCATTCCTGCCCTGTGGACTAAGGTCAGGTCACAAATGCCTTCTTTTCTGTGCCATCTAATTGGTCATGCTGATATGACATTTCAATCTCTGCTTCATCTAGAGAAGCAGGCTCAGTGATGCTATAGAGAAAAACACAGAAATAGAAAAAGCTTGTTAACCTTCAGAAAATGATAGTATATTTTCTACTTCTCTTAACACCTGATCGTTTTCAAGCAAAAAAACGTTCAATTTATTGAGGCCCATGTGGATAAGTGATGCTTTTATAGACAGAGAACATGAGATTCTGTTTCTGAGTGGTTTTTGGCAATCATGCAAACTTGAAGAGATTGAAGTAATGACCAAATGTGGATTCCCAGCACCATTAGGACATTTCGACATTATTATTTAGGCAGATGGCTCTATCATGTAACTCCAAAAGGTGGAATTCTGACATCATCTGAAAGGTTTGGTTCAAAATACCAAGTCAGACCTACATATTAAATATAGATCCACCTTCTACTATAAATAGCACCTCCACCCATCTTAACTCAGTTATTCTTCAAGACACTTTACCAAGTCTAGGAAGATGGGCTCCATTTTACAGGTGAGGTCACTGAGGCATGGAGACATGAGATCAATGTCGAATGGAGTAATAATGGGAAATAAATCAATAATTGATTCATTAAACCACATGCCTCAGTATATATCATAGTTCCTCTTCTCTGAGATCTAAAAGTATGAAAGCAATTTCTGAATTTACCTGCCCTAGATTTTAACAAACAATATGGGCAAAAAAAAAAAAAAAATAGGGATGGCTGGGGTTGGGGGAGATCCTAAGAAAGCTGCAAATATTGCTAACATGTACCTGAAGGAAGAACAAGCTACTATGGCATTTTATGGCAAACAACCTTCAGGTTGGTCTCAGTGACTCGTGATGGAGAGAAAGGCCAATGTATATTGTTGATTCTGTATGAATAGAGCAAGGTTCTTGGCATTTCCTAATAGCTACTCTTCTTTCTGCAACTTGGTGCACACACTCAACTCCAGATACTTGTTTCTTCCAAAAAACTGGATCTCAGGACAGTACCCAATATTCCACTCTCTGGGTTGAGGTATGAAAATCTATTTTTAAAAGTCTGGCATGGGGTAGAGGGAACAATACTTCTTTTTCTTAGAGCATTGGGAGGTTTTTCACCGAGATGTTTTTAGAATAAAAGAAGAATTCTTTGGGTTATGGGGAGAATTCTTTTTTTCCTCCTGAGATTTTCTGCATATTTCTGAACCTTTACTCTGGGATTAATCACATGAATATCGTGAACCTTTTTTAAGTAACTAAGCACGGAACAATTTTCTAATCTCTGCTTTGCCATTTTCTTTGTAATTGTGGGCTACCGACATATGTTCCTTCATCTGTAAAATGGCGATAATATTAGCCTACTCCAGGGAGATTTTGTAAGAATAATGGAAGAAAAGGCTTTAAGCCCAGTTATAGCAACCACCTCCACAGATGAAGGCTTCTAAGAGGAGGTGGAGGGAATGCAAAGGAGTGGAAGGGTAGCAGGAAACAGAGAGGCCCAGCCACAGCCATCCAAGGTAAGCATCCCAGCTTATCTTTCTCTAGCACAGGCTCCCTCCTGTGATCTAGTTCTCCTATGGCCCGGCAGTTTCTTCACCAGTCCTCCTCCCGACCCTCAGAAGCTATTACACCTACATCAAAGCCTTTGATTAAGATTTTGTTTGAAAATTCCACATTTCTAGTTATGCATTGGTGCTTTCCAGACTGTACAAAATATACTAATGCCAAGGCTAATGATTTTATCTTTTAAGAAAATTACAGTAATGTGGAGTCTGTTGACTTTTTACCTTAGAGACCAACATTACCATTTACTTCCTGTTTTCCAATGGTTGGCAAGATCATAAAGTCCCATATCAGTAAAGCAACAGCTGTGAATAGACCATCCTGTAATTCTTACATCCACAGCTTTGGGGATAATAAAATAATTCTCTTCATTGGACAGCTAAGGGAAGCAAGAGACTAACCTCAGCTGAACACCATCAGGGGAGAATTTTGAAAAAATAAAGTCACAATTTTATTGGATCTAAAAGAAAATTACATAGAGGAAAACAAATTTCTTTTGACCCAACCCATTAAATAACTATGAACTCTCCTATTATCTTTGAAATGCTCATCCTCTTTTACTGAAAGCAAGCTTAGTTTGCGGAGGATATGTATCAGTAATTATAGATCAAGCTACTAAGTCAGGATTCAAAATGTAACAACTTAGAATCTTTTTAAGACCTTTTTAGAGGGCAGTGTTTTCAAGTTCTTAGGACATACTTTAATGGCAATCACTTTTTGATTTAAAAAAGTGTTCAGCCTTTTAACTGTACTTGTATATAGACTTAAAACAATAGGATATCCCCACTTTTTAGTTAAATAAAAATTCAGTATCTATTGAATTTGATCAAGATATCTGTCCATAGCTACTTATCTAATAACTCTTTTCTCTATAAGCAACCAAAGATGTATAATTGAATAATTTTTAATTTACATTTGCAAGTTTTAAATATGACCTAGACTGGATGATTACAAATTAATTCCCCTTTTGCTTCCCAGTTGCCTGCCTTGTCTCATAAACCGGATGCCTCTTTGAGATTCTCTCCTTGAATATGTCAAAAGGCTAGTGATTCTGCTGTAATTCCAGCCCATCTCTAGCTGTGCATTTCCACCCACCTTTTTAATAATTATCAAATTAATGATCTGTTCATCTTTGATACACCAGTGAAGCACTCCATAAATCAACAGATATGCTTCTGATCCAGTGCGTTACCCTCGCTTCTTAATGCTAGACGTTAGTGAACAAATCACTCAGGTTAGGGAAAATTATTTCCAAAAGAAATTTTTCAAAGAAGTGTTGCATTACCTTCAAAATCTACTTAAAACATGTAAAATTTTGATTGTGATGTATTAAGGAAGCACCGTCTCTGCAAAATACTATGGAAAAATTGTATTGATCTATGTATACACACAAGTCAAATGTAAATACACAAATACTTACTATTGTAGTAGATAATTATATGAACATTTTTAATATTTTAGCAGCTGAACATTCACTTTTCTGTCCAATAGAATACAGAATTGTATCTTTCTGGTTGGATTGTCTTTCTGAGCAATAAATCTAGGTGCCTGCTTCCCATTAAGAATATCAAATAAACCAGTTTTCCTTACACTTTTTCCAAAGAGCCAGGAACTCTGGGAATTGGCTGCCAGGATTTTATGCCATGATTTAAAAAAAAAATTGTTGGAATCCCACATTCTCAGTTATGGTACCTAAGCGTGATTGTTTCTGGTTTAGTAACATTCACAACCTTCCAGAGCAACCTCAGGTAATTAACCATTATCAAGCCCTGTTCTCAGCTTTCCAATGGATTTTCTGAGCTCCTGGTAAATTTCCAGGAGATTCCCTTCTTCCTTAATTACCCCAAATCAGTTTCTGCTGTCTGCAACCGAAGACCCTGACCATGGCAATTAGTTACATATGAAATAAGCCCCTAGTAAGAGCACACATTATATATACTATTTGCAATTAGCATATATGGGAAGATTCACTCTGTCAATCAGAAGTAAAGAGGATCCAGAATGTAAGGTAGTCATGAGCTCCTGCCAGGAGAAGAGGAAGATCTGAGAAAACTTGTTTGGGACATATCATGGGTTAGAAGGGAGTTAAAAAAAAAAAAAAAAGGTCAAAAAGAAGGAAGTTTTACAATTCCACAGGAAAACCGACCAAGACCCAGGCCACAGCAGACATCATTGAGTTTAAGAAGCAATTATAGCTTATTTTTATAAAGGAAAAAAATTCAGGATTTCTTTATGGGGAGAATGACAGCAAATATATGTTACATATTTATATTAAATTGGCAATAAGGCTGCTCAGCAAGAACGCCAATAGAAAATAAGTGAGTAGCCTCTTGCTGTTGAGGAATTTTGTATTTTAGGAAACAAGTTTAAAGACTATTTCATCTAACTTTTAATGTTTATGTAGTTTATTATGACTTAAAATATTTTTTGTTTATCCTTTGTGATCTTTTTTTTAATAGCACATAACTATCCTGATTCCCCCATATCACCCAGCAATGAGGACATTTCTTTGCTTTGTTGATGAAGGAGCATTAACTTAATGTTGCAGAATTTAAGGTCTCCTCTTTTATAGACTGGTAATATCCTTTCTCTCCCTGTGCAGTAAGTCTGATTTAATTATCTCCCAGAAATCAGTAAAGGTACTATTTTTGTCTCTGCTTGCCCTTAATCCTTATTTGATTAAAGTACCACATGCTTAATTGGACTGAGCTTACCTCAACCTCCTCAATTCTAAATATCAAAGGCAGCTGTGGGACTGCTGGGGTCGTTTTAACAGGCTCCTTGGATTCAACAGATGGTTCTGGGATAATCAGTAAATCGGCATAATCCGCAGAATGTCAGTTTCTGTCCCTGCTTGGTGCTGCCCTGTACCACCACACTCTGTACATTCCTCTGAGCACAGGTCTTCTTCTCATTCATAGCAAGGCAAGAGAAAATTCTTAGAGGAATGAAGAGGGAATGTGAAACCTATTATTCCTCTTTCTAACATACTGGAATCTTTTTCAATCCTATAAGTCTTTGAAAAGACCTCAAGTGCTATTAATTGAAGTCCCGCCGTATCGACAAGAAAGGACTTGCTGAAAACTACAGTATTTGAAAAGGAAAATGAAAAGCATAGTCCCCTGTCAACACATCTTTTTAAAGAAAGTGCAGGTATCATTGTGATGCTTTTACCAGAAAGTGAGCTTTTAAGATGCCAGGTGAAAGAGAAATCAAGAAAGAAGAAAAGGAAACAGAAAGAGCAGTTCTCTTGGCTTCCAGTGAGATCAATGTTACGCTGAAGTATTTTCCCCACCACTAGACATTTCCTAGGTCTCCATGATGCCTATTTGTTGAGGGCCACAGCCGAGTCGGGATGACGCATGGCATTTTTGCCAGAAGTATTGGTTGAGAGGTGACGCTAGCAAGCCATTAAGATGATGACTTTTCAGTTCTGGCGGAGTTCCCATGGAGTTCCGCTTGAGCTCTCGCAGGGATTCCCAGAGAGTTCCCATTGGTTGGGGAAGTGCTGGAGGAGGGATATTTCCGGTTGCTGGTTCCTGGAGGAGCCGCTTAGTGTTCAGGGGAGTTCCTGGGAGCATGTGTGGAGTGTGCTGGTGGAGTTCAGAAATAAAGTTTGTTCCTGCTTCAGTGGCTCATGATTTGTGCCCAGCCAGACTGCGGCACCTATTTAAGGCAAAAGTGTAACATTGGCTAAGTCGATGGAGAAAAGGACAGATCTCAACGTGACTCTCTGGGGTAGTTTCCTAGGACTATCATAAGAAGGCACCAGAAATTGTTGGCTTCGAACAACAGCAATTTTTTTTTTCTTTCGTAGATCCAGAAGCTACAAGTCCAAATTCGAGGTTCTGGCAAAGTTGGTTCTTTCTGGAAGCGCTGAGAAGGAATCTGTTCCATGACTGTCTCCTAGCTCCTACTGGTTGTGATAATCCTTGGCATCCTTGACTAGCTGCTACCTCGCTCCAGTCTCTGCCTCCAGCATTGAATGGCATCCTCCCTGTGACTCTCTGTGTTTCTGTGTCCAAATGTACCTCTATTAGAAGCACTGAATTAGGGCCCACCAAATCCAGGATGACCTCATCTTGACTTGATGCAAAAGCCCTATTTCCAAATACAGTCATAAGATTTAAGACTTCTGTTTGGGAAAATCCAACCCACAAGAACCTCCATGACACAAAGTGCCTACCTCCTGCCTGGCTGCTATTGTTCATCTCTATGTGTTCGACCCTTCCTAGAAGTCCTTCACACTCTATTTTCATTAACACTTCCTCAAGTCCTTACTCCCTGGGGGAGTTATTCAAATAAATCAACAGGTATTGAAAGGTGGTCGCGGGGGCGACTACTCACAGTATACCGTAGCCTTGTGTAGGTGTGGTTCACATTTTATTTTGGATTTATAGAGCAGAGGACAATTTGCCATGAGTAAGAGGCAAGAAATATAATCCGTTTGGATCCATAAAAGGACTGTTCTGTTCACTAAAACACAAAAGAACTTTTCCTTCCGACAAGGTCATGGCCATCAATGGATATTCAAGATGAACAACACTGGAACAAACTATCGAGTTGTGAGGTGCTGAAGAAGGCTTTTATGACCCTCAAGCCTCACTACAGCATGGTAGGAACTGCACTGTGATTGTTGGCTACTTGTTTCTGCCATTGTGACACTCTCCATCTCTTTCAATGTACCATCAGATCCACTAATACCAGAACCTAAATGTGTTAAAAATCTCTGTTTTCAAGTATGGATCAAATACTTAAAATCCAACCCAGCACCATGCCCAATAAATAATACCTTCAACATTTATTTATCAGTTGCTGAACTCAACTCCATGTGTAGTAAAGAAAGATTTGGACCTATCGACCTGTACAGGAAATTATTTGGGATAGCAGAGACATGTTTTCAATTACCCAGGGGTTTGTTCCATGTGATAGGAAAATGGACCTCACTCAGAGCTGAGACAATTATCACCCAACTTCACTTGAGAAGACTGGTTTTAAGAACATGAAGCTAACCCTAACCCTAACCCTAGTTTCTGGAGGGTACCCAGTTAGCCCTACTCAGGGTGTCATGCCCAGAAGTTGCTATGGCACCAGAAAACCTGTCAATGGGATTTGATCTGAAGATGTGTGAAGAGCTGCCTGATACCATCTAATTCCCAGTGCCACTCCCACACAATAGCTAAGATTGCATAAAGTTTCTCTTATCAGGTATTTTTCCAACCAAGACAGCTGGAAATAAGCCCAGGAAAGGCATCAGTCTGGAAAGACATATGATAGACAACAAGACAAAGGCACCCAAATAATGTCACCTCCTTGGTAGTTGTGCCTGGGATGCAGGCCCTGTGACTCCTCTCCCCATGGAAACTCCATACCACATGTCCATAAGTGACATCTTGCAAAACTTGGATAATAAAGAGGAGGTCAAAGAGATAAGAAATCTGCCAAATATTCTCTCAGAAAACAAAAGATATGTTTAATGAAAGGAAATGAGGGAAAGAACAAAGATCTTGGAGAAAAGAAAAATAATGTGTTCTATTCATGTTCCAGTGGTTAACCTCACCCTCTTTCACCCTCTTCTATAACCTGCTATCTGCTAAGTTTTCTGCCTCTGATCTTGCAGACCAAGTAAATCCAGGGTAACAAATGAGAACTTAGATCACAGTGGCCTTCCACCACTCTCCAGGGTCTACAGCAAAGCTACTAAAAAAAAGATACTTCCCCATCTCTCACTGGGAGGTGAGATGCAGAGATATCACCAACCAAAAGTCAGTTGAGATCCTTATGAATCCATAAAGAAAAGAAAACTCTAGAAATGTGAATTGTGCTGAATCTGTCTCTCCTATCCTACCTTTTACATCTTTCTCTTTTTTAGAAACTTCCTCCCTACTTCTCTTCACAAAATACACCAGTCAAAACTTCCAGTCCAATCTACTTATCCTATTACCAGAATAACATGTTTTTGTTTTTGTATTTTGGGATGCTTTTTGTTGTTGTTATTGTAGGTGGTGGTGGTGGTGTTTTGGTACAGAGGATTGAATCCAGGGGCACTTAACCACTGAGTTACATCCCCAGCCCTTTTTTATATTTTATTTAGAGACAGGGTCTCACTGAATTGCTTAGAGCCTCACTAAGTTGCTGAGGCTGGCTTTGAACTCACAACTCCCCTACCTCAGCCTCCCAAGCTACTGAGATTACATGTTCCCTTTTGCAGAATGCCCTACCCTGGAGATGCCAACTTAATCAAACTTCTCAGTATTTAGGAATAGCAAGACCTCCTTGTGGCAGGGACCTGAAGCCACTTTCTCTCCCTCCCTGGACACAGCTAGACCTCACTTCCCAGCTCCCTCAATGTTGGCTGTGGCTATGACACTGAAATCTAACCAGGTATTGCCCATGAAACTTCCATGCACAGTAATCTTTGCACTTCCCTATGCACCACCCTGCTGCTACAAACAGAATACCCCGGAAGCCACGTGGCAAAGATGTCAAAGCCACAAGATAGACAGAGCTGGGTCTCTCAATCATCACTAGAAGCCTCCCATCCAAAACTACCTTCAAATCAGGCATGGTGGTGCACACCTATTATCCCAACCACTAGGAGGCTGAGGCAGGAGGATCTTAAGTTCAAGGCCAACCTCAGCAAAATGAAAAATAAAAAGGTCTGGAGATGTCTCTCTGTAATTTGGCACCCTTGGGTTCCATCCTCAGTCTCAGTTAAAAAAAAAAAAAATCTACCTTTAGGGGCTGGGATGTAGTTCAGGGTGAGACCCTGGGTTCAATCCCAAGTACTTCAAAAACAAGCAAAATAGCCTTTGGGATATTTTATAAGCAAGAACTAAACTTCTGTTGTGTTCAAGCCACTATATACTCTTTACTCAAATTTGTTTGTCACAGCATTAAATCTGCCTGAGTTAATATTTGCCTTTTTTCTGAGGTGCCCACCCACAGAGATCACCTGTTTACCCTACTGCTTTCCACTGGGCAGTTGTGTTCCCAGAAATCTTGCAGATGATGTAAGAGAAGCTGTTCCTTGTTGGCGATAAGACTTTAGTAAACAGCAGTCTTCTATATTGTACAAAGGAATTAGGGCAAGTCATGGAACCAAACTGAGTTTGAATCCCTATTCCATAGTATTCTGCCCAAGTGGTTAGTATCAACTTGCTTTCTCTCTCTGATCCTAAGCCTCCTTCATAATTGAGATCTAATTATCTCAATTAATTACTGGGGTTGAGTTGTAAGGAATCATGTTGTAAGGAGTAGAATCAAAGAACTTAGCACAGTGCCTGGTATATAGTAGATCCTCAATAAATAGAAGGTATTATTCCTTTCAGTAGATGAATTTGTAAAGAAACTGTGGTATAAACACAATAAAATATTACTCACCATTAAAAGAGAATAAAATCATGGCATTTGCAGGTAATTGGATGGAGTTGGAGAATATAATGCTAAATGAAATAAGCCAGTCCCAATAAACCAAATGCCAGATGTTTTTTCTGACATAAGGATGCTGATATATAATGGGGATGGGGCCAGGGAGCACTTTTGGAGTAGACAAATTTTAGATAGGACCAAAAGTGGGGAGGAGAAGATAGGGGGAATGGGGGTTGGAAAGATGGTGGAATGAGATGGACATCATTACTCTAAGAATGGTGTGACTCTACTTTGTGTACAACCAGATACATGAAAACTTGTGCTCTATATGTATCCTATGAATTGTAATGCATTCTGCTGTCATATATAACAAATTAGAATAAATAAAATTTGAAAAATAGAAGGTATTATTATCACTATTGGTTATGTTTAGTAGCATCTACTTGTTCGTATGGACCTTTTAAGTACAGGTACACTATTATTCCATAGAGGCATGCCATTTCACATCTATTTTGGTATTTAACCTTCCTGACAACGTTGTGTGTGGCTCACCTTTAATTACTCAGCTGTATTGCTTACCTTTAATTGCACAGCATCAAGCATGATACTGAGTTTCCTGATGACACAGGCTATGTCTAATCTTTCTTTTGTATGCCCATGTCTAGAATATTGATTGTTGTTTCACCTCACTTTAATATTAATACTGAGACCTCCAAAGCAAGGATCATGTTGACAAATCTTTTTTCCAGAATTTACAACAGTGACCTGCACAGAATAGTCCTGCAATAAAAGTAATTAAGAAACTGATTTCTCCCTGAGAGGTAGGCAGTGTGATTCCAGCCACGGAGATGGGTGGAAGACAGCAGCAGCTATATAGCAGATGTGTCTGTAAGAGAATCCAGATCCCAAATTGACAGTAGCCTAAAATCCCCAAGCCTCCTATAGTACCTAAGTGGCATCACTACCCCGCAACCACCACCACCAAAACAGTCATTCAAAGCCAAGAGTGCTCCAGCTTCCACGTGTGTGACTGAAGTACAGCCTTCCCAGGTCAAACCCTATAGTAGAAGTGAAGTGGCAGACATATGGAAAGGTGTCACTAATGTTACAAAAGCCACCTCATCATCATCAGTACTCTTGTGTTTTATCCCTTCCCCTCATCTGGTTGGAGATCCTCTGTCACATTCTTTTTTTAAAAATTTTTATTATAAAACTTCATCTTTTATTTTTTTAAGTTAGTATTTTTATTGACAAATCGTAAATGTTAACATTTAAGGGATCCAATATGATGTTGTGATATTTGTATATAATGTGGTTTGATTAAATCAAGCTAATTAACCTATTCATCAACCTGGTTACCATTTTTTCAATGAGACATTCAAAATTCACCCTCCTAGTTATTTTGAAGTGTGCTATATGCTGCATTGACTATTGTCACATTCTTTCCCTGTTTATGGCATGGCCATAAAGCAAAATATTATTAAGAAATATTTACATTTTATGTTATGTAAAGGCCAATATGTTGCACAGAGACAATGTACTTATTGTTAGATTGACTGCTTCTTGGAAACAGAACCCCCCAAATGATTCATCTCTTAGAAAATACTGTTATAAAGCACTTCATTTCATTCAAGACAAGATGGTGTCACACGATGAGTAAGGCTAACAGGTGATAAGTCGCATTTCACTTTCCCAAGATTATTTCGACGAGGACAAGCAGCCTTGGAAATGAAAAGCAGGAATTGGGAGGGGAAGGCAGCACAAGAGCCTAGATCAGAAAATAGGTTGAAATTAAGCTGGAGGAAATGTAGCTCATTTACTCTCTATATAAATAATTGCCCTGATTCCATCTAAAGAACTTTAAAAGAAGGTGCAGTCAAGTCAGAAGTGTCACCAGGAGGGCTGCCAGGCTTAAGGCCACATCACCTCCTAAAGTTTACTTTTGAGCTTTCATCCTCATGCAAAACCACATACTCCCCTTTGTAGGTTCTAATATTCAATGTTGTCAACAACCACAAGTGATTTCATCTCTGAAAGCTCATAGGAGATTGAGGAATCAACAAGAAAGCCACCAGTGAGCCATGCAAGTATCCAGAGATCCCCATGTATGTCTCCTAAGGTCAGCTCACTCTCTGATTATTAAAACGACATGCAAATACAGGCTGAACACAGATCACTTTGCAAGCCTGGCTTCATTGCTGCTGGTAGGATTAGAATTATGTGACTTTCAGCCCATACATCTCCACAACAGGAATATCCCTGCCACCAGGAGTCAATGCGTCAGGTCATGAAAGATGTGGCCTCCGCCTTCCCAGGAGACAGTTTGAAGGGACAAGGCCAACTTTGGCCTCTGGGTCCTATTTTCCTGCATCCCACACTCCCCTGTCATACACTCCCCTACCCTTGCCTGAATGTCCTATTCCTTCTTATTCTTCATAATACTGATAAGGTCTTGAGCTTTCTTATTATTAAACTGACCTCATACGTACTAATTCCTTGCCAAAGGAAAGTCTGAAGTGGTAGATTTTGTAACTAAAATAACAACTAGGATGTGAAGCACAATGAGATTGTTGAATGAAGAACAGACTGGGCTTCAGAACACTTGAGGTTGTTGACTTTTCAGCTAAAGCTGTGCTGGGAAACATTTTTTGCACACTTCTAGCCTCAGTTTCTTATCTAAAAAGAAAGAGATCCAGATGTGGTCAATTCTAGGATTCCTTTTAGCTCTGAATGTTTATGACTCTAAGACACTAAAGCTGATGTGCTGACACACTGGGAAAAACCTTGCTAAGAAGAAAGTGGAAGAAGAGCTACAAGGGGCCGAGTCTTAAACCAGTTCCAGGCACTTGGTATATATGTACCACTCCTCCAACCCACAAGGAGTCCCCATGGGCAGGTCCTGCCATCATCTGCCTTTCATAGATGAAGAATCAAGATCTAGGGAAGTTGAGTGATTTGCCTAATGTTATAGATAAAATGCTTACATCTCTCCAAAATTTATGTTGGATCACCAATCCTCAATGTGAAGGTATCTGGAGGTAAAGTCTTTAGGAGGAAATTAGAGATCATAAGGGTAGTAGAGTCTTCATGACTGGATTAGTGTCCTGGTAAGGAAAAAAACAAAGGTTTCTCTCTCTCTCTCTCTCTCTCTCTCTCTCTCTCTCTCTCTCTCTCTCTCTCTCTTCCCCCCACCCTGCCCCACTGCCCCTTGTGAGGACACAGCACAACAACATGTTAATAGCCATCTGCAAACCAGAAGGAAAGTCAGACCCAGGAAACAAATCACCCAGCACCTTGACCTTGGACTTCCAGATTCTAGAACTGTGAGAAATAAAAGTGTATGGTTTAAGCCACGGTATTCTGTGATAGCAGATCAAACTAAGACAGCCCAACACCCTATAGTTGGAACCAGGTTTAAGACCCATGCTAAAAATAGAGAAAAATGAAACTATACCAAAACGTCTGAAGAAATTGTCCTCAGCACAGCCTGTTAAATGCCAACAGTCCTGGGTGCTGCTACTCCAAGGGCAGGATTAGAAATGAATTTGTGTCAGTGCCAACCCTTTCCATGAATGTGAAATAAATGGCCTAGATGGTCTGATCTGAAGGCCAAGCACCTCATTTAAAAGTTTCTCATTGACCCAGGAGCAGCTAGCAATATGGAGCACCTGCTAAGCCACCCTTTCAAAATTCCATTCTTCCAGAATAAGAACTGCTCTCTTTCTGTGGCTTTCTTTCAAACTTCAATTTCCACTGAGTTGGGAGGTAGGAGCACATGGCTCTGAGCTGTTCCTCAGATACAACTTGTGAGAGAAGAGAGGGCCCAGGGAGGGAAAGGGAATGAGGAGGAAAGAACTGATAAGAGGGAGAAGGAGAGGGAGAGGGAGCAGATGAGGGAAATTGCTGGGACCAATCCTAGAGAGGAAGGATTCTGCTCTTGGCTTGAGCCAGGATGCTAAAGCTATTATTTATAGCTTACAGCCTTCCAAATCAGGCGACACTATTCACATGGGAAGGTTACCAGAAGAAGCGGGGAGTGTGTCATGGGGGGTTATTACTACAGCAGATGGCGGCCATGGGAGTTGCGGTGACAGCCAAGGGCCTGTTTAGAGTGGATTCGTTCTGCTTTAAGGGCATCTGTTTCCAAGCTGGGCTGAGCTTCCAGATCTGCTGACACTGCTCCTGCTGAATCTAAGTCAGTGGCCGGCTGAGCGTCCAGAATCTGCAGCCCTCGGGGCAGGCCGCATTGAGCTCAGGCAGAAAATTGGAATTTCCCCTTCCTGCCTCATTAAAGGAATGATCTAAGTTCACCTCTCTTGCAGGAGAGATTTGGACTGAACTTAGCCTTCAGCAGTGATGAGCAAAAGCATCAGATTCTATGAGCCTTCCTCTGTGTCAGTGAGAGAGCCACTGGAGTAGGAAAGAAATCTCTGCCATGTCCTTACTCCCAAGGGAATATGTGTAACTCCATCTGCCGCCTCACACTCGGAGTGCTAAGAATGGCTGTCATTTCTAAGAAACTATAAAAAAAAAAAAATTGCCAAGCATACTTTTCATTTTTTCCTCCATTGAGCCCCTCCGAACTGGTCACAGTATACTATGGATCACAAAAGCTTATTGTCTTAGAGGTATCTATATTCAAGAAATCAAGCCATTCATCTGGAATATCCAGCTAATGAAAGTGCCACACTAATGAAGTATGAGCAACTCTCTTAATTCATCTCTTTGCTTCCTGCATGTTCGTTTCAGCCTCTGCAGCCCCACCTCGAACATAAGACTTGTTGTCCAAGGGTGGATTTTGAAGAGGAAAGTAACCATGAGATCATAGATTTCCCTAAACCCCACTGTCCCAAGACACAATGAGCCACTTTTGGCAGCATGGCTGGCCCAACGGGAAGTCCAGTGACTGAGGCTCTGTGCCAAACTCAGAGCTGAGCACTCTGTGTTGAAAGGTTCCCTGCAAAAGTCCTAGAGCAGAGTGGGGAAATTTTCAGGAAGTGGAGCCTTCAACTCCTGTCCTGTGAATGATGCTTCCTGAGTGGTCTTTGGCTCCCAGCAACCTAATCTCTGGTTCTGTCTGTAAAATAGAAATGAATGCAAACTTGTTGCTGCCCCTTTCTCCCCACCCTCCCAAAACAACTCAGAGCTTCCTGTTCCTGCCACAAACTCTGACTCCTCTCACTTCCTTCCTGAGCAAGAGGGCTCTCGGCACCCTCTGCTCCAAATAGAAGCTGGGTGGCAAACAGGAAGTCTCTGGGGGCCGTTCGAGGAATGTAGAAGCAGAGACCTGGGCACATGAGCCATCATGGAGTTACACAGCCTTTGTGTGCAGGACCCTGTGGAGCCAGTGGGTGAAATTCTATGTGGCATTAGAGTTTAAGGTCCAGGCATGTAAACCTATAAGACCTCTGGCCAACCTTCTTCATGTACTGTCAGGAGTAGTAGGGACCCAGTGTGACTCCAGGCAGAAACACAGCTAGAATTCAGGTCTCCTGATGACTCCCAACATTCTGCTCCTCCCTGTCTCCTCATGCAAGAGATAAGGAGAGAGAGGAGGTACAGAGGCTCTCCAGGTGGAGAAGCATGAAAACCTCTAGCCTACGTGTTCTCTGAAGCAGTTTTTGTGCAGCTTTAATCTGTTCTGCCCAGATTCCTCATGGGGCACATGGTCAGCTGCTCCAAGGACACATCCTCATTGCAGTGTGCCAGCTGAATGCTGGGGGGCAGTAATGAGACTCCAGTAATGAGACAGTAATGAGACTCACTCTTCAGGTGCTAAGAAAGCCTTCTAGACTCCATAGTGTCTCTCACAGCCTGAGCTGCCTGTCAGCTACAGTGGAACCATGTGGAAACTTGTAAAAGGAAGCTGTGGCCCAGCGTTAGCAGACACTGTGCAGAGATATAGCAGGGAGCGCTTTCAGATTGCCCACATCTGCAAAGATCCCCATCCTGCCGCCCCCACAGTCACTGTTCAAAGAATAACATGAAGTAAAGTGAATTTCTCTGTGATGGCAGGATTAGTCCACGTTTATTTAATATGAGGTTTTGACAGTTTAAAAACAAAAAGTGTACATTTTTATCTTCTTTAGACCATGGATCTAATTGTAGCACAAAACCTAGATTTTAACCTGGGTTCACACCATCTTCCAGAACCATATTCATAGAGAATACCAAGCCTCCCAAATTTTTCATGGCTTTATCCTCTCTAGTGTTTCTTTCTATTGTTTCTTACCTTATCCCCTCTAGTGTAGGAAGATAGCAATAGTTAAATTTTGTAGTATGTGCTAGGTTCTATAATTTAGATCTTAAAACCCCTGCTTTGGGACCCCAAAGCAGGGGTCCCCAGGTTGTGCTATTGGGAGGTGGTAGAATCTTAAAAGGTGGGGTCTTATAGAAAGTGTTTAAAGTCTTTGGGGTGTGCCCTTGATAGGGATAGTGGGACCCAAATCTCTTCCTCTTTCCTCATTCTCTCGCCTCCCCATTTTTTTTTTTCTTCCTGGCCATGAGGTGAGCAGTTTGCTCTGCTGTGTGATCCTACTATGATATGCTGCCTTACCACAAGCCCAGAGCATCAGAGTCAACCAATAATGAACTGGAAGCTCGAAAACAGAGAACCAAACTAAACCTTCCTCTTATAGGTTGATTATCTTGGGTAGTTCGTTATAGCAATGGAAATTGACTGATTCATTATAGCAATGGAAAACTGACACAAGGAATCTCCAGTACACCAGGCAAAGATGCTATTCTTCCCATTTTGCAGTTGAATAAAAGAAGGCTAAGAATTTCCAACTGCATGATTTCATCCAGATTTTGACAGCTGGTAACAGGACTCTGATTCCATTCCAGTTCTGACTCTCAAACCTGGACTCTTCCCACCATGCTGCTCCTTCTACCATCTCAGATACAGCTGATCAAAGTTTATTCCATCAAGTCTTTCCTCTTCCTGTTAAAACTGGGCACACAGAAATCCCAGTATTACTTCCCACCCACATTCTTCTTGACCACAAAGACCCAGAAAAGGTAGACTCTACTGTCACTGTCCCCCTGAAATATTAACCAAAGAAAGGTAAATTATCTCATTTCCCTCAAGTTTTCTAAAAGCCCACCTTCTGATATCTCAGAAGGATATGAGTCCACTTTTAAATCCAGTTGGTTTCCTGTATTTGTAATACCTATAATTTTATATCCATATCAGTGTGCCTGCTTAGGTTATAATCCTAGAGAGAATCAAGAGACTTCAATTTTTGATTCAGTATCAAACAGAAAATCACCCA
Source organism: Callospermophilus lateralis (assembly GCF_048772815.1). NCBI lineage: Eukaryota > Metazoa > Chordata > Mammalia > Rodentia > Sciuridae > Callospermophilus > Callospermophilus lateralis. Next base: position 44,014,231 of record NC_135316.1, on the reverse strand, counting down.
AAATTATATGCTTCATGAAGATTTGATCTCTACAATGAAATGGTGATGATGATGATGATGATGATGATGATGATAACGGTGGTGGTGGTGGAGAAGAAGAAGAAGGCAGCCAGGCAGGCACTATCCCATAAAAGCACCCAATTTACCAACAAGCTACAGAAATGAACTCAGGAGACCGGAGTATCAGGGTCTCTGTGAATTGGTTTTCTCTGGTAGTAACAGGTAAAAAACCATTGTCTCCTCACTCCCAGAGCACTGACTGAGGCAGCAGAAGAGGCTCAGAGACTGTAGGAGATAACCACTTCTGGGAAGAGAGTCTGTCAGCAAACGGAGCATCACCTGCTTCCCACCCAGGGACCAACCATCTCTGAGTCATGAGTCACCAAACTCAGAGCCAAATTGACAGGCTGGAGAAAGAAGTCAACAAAACCTTCCCAGCAGGTGCAATGACTACTTGGTTTCCCTGATGACATCCTGTGCACAGAGCCAACTGGGAGGAAGCTAGCACGGAGAGCCTGCCCACTAGGTGAGCCAGCCTTCCCTGCCTGTGGTGTGTGCTCCACTTCCCAAGGTCAAGCCCGTGGAGCAAGGTCAGTGTGATAGTCCAGAGCCTTGTAACAGTAACAGTAACAGCCATAGTTGGCCTGAGAATGAAACAAGGCCAGAAAGTAACAAGAACTATGGAGATACCTGCACACCAGCACAAGACTCTCCCCAGAAGGCACTCAGACTTGTGAATATCTTTTAAAATGCTCAGACACTTTCCCCCCAGAAGATTTTCTCCATAAATCAAAAATTACCTTTGGTTTCTGTAGCAATTAGACTTAAGTGATTGTGAGTAAAGACTGTAAATAGCTTACACTATGCATTGAGTCAATAAATCACACGCCCAGACTAATAGCCGCTGCCCTCGCTCCATCTTGCATTTAGGACACTCATTTTTTATTGCAATCATTGGTTTGCTGAGTGTTTCCAAGGAGAATAAATAAGGCTTTGAAGGGATAGCATAGGAAATTTATAAATTGCAAATCCTTTTTTACTTTTAAAATAATTTCACACTTGTAAGCAATTGGATGCCAGTGGCTTCCAATTTTTTAAGAAGCTGTCCATTTTTGGAAAGGAAAGCTACCTTAATACGAACACTTTCTAGCTTGCTTTAAAAAGAGGACACAGAAATCAATTCACAGACTCATATTTCAACCATCTCCTGTCATTTTTTGCTATTTTATTCCACAGCTCATAGAGATAGAAACTAGAAAAGTATAAAAATGTGCTTTTTCACTCATATTATTCTGTTTTAATTGCAGGTAAAGATGACACATTAGAGTGAAGACATTTTATTACAACTCGGAGAGAAAAAGGTTGAGAGCTTTCAGGTGTATAGCATGGGAACATTGAAAATTCATGACAGTTAATTTTAAAAAATAATTTCTCTGTATATAGTATTGCAACAAATAAATTACAGTCATGTCATTCTCTGCATGTGATTAAATAAATGGCATAATCTTGCTATAAATACAGAAAGTTTTCTCTTATATTAGAGTACTTGTTGGTAATGATACTGTTATTTATGCATTTGAGGTGAAGGGAAAAAATTTGTGTGCCAGCTTCTAGCATGATCTCCAACCACTCTTTCTCTCTGACGCCCATATCCAAACAATTACCAGGCCTTTTCCATGGTCCTAGAGCTTAGGAGAGAGAAATGGGGAAGAGCACTGGATCTGGAGCCAGCCTTAGTCCACATCCCAGATTTACAATTTACTGGCTGTATAGGCTTGACCAGTTGCTTAATCACCCTCTCTGTGCCTCATTCTGCTCATCGGTAAAATGAGATAGTAACGTGTCCTATTGGGAAGTTTCAATAATTTGTATGGAAAGCACTTGGATCAAAGTGTGGCATATAGTAAATTACTACATAAGAATTAGGTCTTTTGATGACAATGAGCTTTTCCCCACATTGGTGCCTACTTTAGTACTTCCACTCCGCCCCTGTCATTACTGCCTGCCACATTCAATTACAATAAATAGCATATCTTCCAGTTCCAACTGAACATCATCTTCATTGTGCCTCACACTACTCTATAGGCATTCCTACCATAACATCTATTATACTTGTGACTTTATTTATATTTATGTGTAGTGAGGCTGAAAACTACCTACTTTAATAGCTAATATCAGAAGTTCTCTTAAGTAGGAAACGGCCTTTGGTTAGGAAATACCTTGGTAGAAAATATTGGCAGGAATAATGAGGCCCAAATATTTTGACCATAGAAACAAAGAAAAACAGAGAGATAACTCCTCTGTATGAGGGGTACACATGCACTTGGGGGTTGAGATAAGCCATGAATGTTAAGTTGGGTCAGTGGGGAAAGGCAGTCAACCAACATAAGGAATTTTTTAGCTTCCAGAAAAAGACTGGCCACCAGATTCCTGGTGGTTGGGACTGAAAGACACTTAGAAATGAGTCAAATTTAAGTTTGTTTGCATTTCTAAAAATGTTTAAAAAAAAAGATCCAAAACTTAAGTAAAACCTCACACATGCATAAAGGGTTTGTGATATGTAGTTTGGAAAGAAATCAAGAAAAGGGGGCTGGGTCCCATGTATAGAGATGAAGAAGGGAGGAGAGGAGAGAAAATCCTTACAAAATGAGACAGAACAGAATGAGTTTAAGTGGCTTTCAACTTGGAACACAATGAAATACACACCCTCCAGAAACCTTGGTAATGATGCTGGGACTCCAAGTGTATGTGCTAAGAAAGGCTCAGGGTTTTATTATTTAAGCCCCAAAGCCTAGGTGTATTAGCTTGACTCTTCCAGGAAACAGACAGGATTCCATGTGCAAGACACTTAGTGGGCAAAACACCCAAGAGGGCTTAGGAAATTAAGGATTAAACTGCAGAAGGCTAGAAAAAACTTTAGAGGATGAAGCAGGTTGACTTCTATAAAAGGAAAAAGGGAAGGAAAGTTAGGTGGAAAGAGTCTCAGATGACAGAGCAGTTCTAAGAACAATCCCATGGTGCAGAAGGAAAGTCCTTGAGCCAAAGTCACTATGGGAGGAGGCCTGGATATCTAACAGGAATGGATAAGTAATAGTACCCACCCCCCATGCTCAGTTACTGACTGGTAACAGTGCACTGCAATTGTGCACTCAGCATAAACATGGTGGTAAATCCAGAACAGCAGTGACTGGGACCATCAGCCAGTCAAGCTCCCAGAGCAAAAGACCAGAGCTACACGTTTTAATCACCTCCTCCCAGAGTCACCACAGCTGACAGGAATCATGTCTGATTTATCATTTGATACTTAACTTCTCAGTAAATGTTTGCTGAATTAATAAACTGATGCTTCCAAACAACTATTGAAACCCAACATTATACACATGAGAATTTCTTATATTATCCTATTTTATTGTATTGTTAAATTTCCAAAATAAAAATCCTTATTAAAAATGTTATGTAGAAGCACTATGATGTTTCTTCAAAAATTAAACATACAGGGCTGGAGATATAGCTCAGTTGGTAGAGTGCTTGCTTCGCATGCACAAGGCCCCGGGTTCAATCCCCAGCACCACAAAATAAATAAATAAATATAGAATTTTACACAACAGACTGGAAAATAGGGACCCAAACAAATTTGTGTGCACCCAAATACATGTCAGTATTATTCACAATAGCCAAGAAACAACCTGAATATCTGTCCGTGAATAAATGAAGAAATAAAATGTGGTATATGTACATAATGGAATGTTATTCAGCCTTAAAAAGGAAAGAAATTCTCTCCCATGCTACAACATGGATGAACTTTGAGGACATGTGCTAAGCAAAATAAGACAGTCGCAAAAGGACAAATACTTAATATGAGGTGCCCAGAATATTCAAATTTATAGAAACAGACAATAGAATGGTGGATTCCAGAGACTGGGAAGAAGGCAATAATGAGGAGTTAGGGTTTGATGGGTAAAAATTCAGTTTGGGAAAAAGAAAAGGTTCTAGACAGTAGTGATGGTGGCAGAACAACCTGAATATATTTAATCTCACTGAATTGAATTTCTAAAAAGGGTTAAAATTTTTATCTTATGCATATCTGATTACAAAAGAAATAAATTTTATTTAGAGGACATATATGATAGGATCAGAAACGTAGGGATCCTCCATGCTACTAAGCATTCTTATGACCTGAGCCCTGCCTCTGTCTGTAGGTAGTAAAGTCAGGGCTACCAACTTCTCCTGGCCCAGCTGCTTGACTGGCAGGTTGGTTCCTCTCATTGTCCTCCTCCCAAAGTATGCCAAAAATATGGCTGTTCCCAAAGTGGGGATAAGATACTCAAAAGGCCTACTCTCTTTTGATTCCTGAACAGCTTACCCAGTTAGTTTACTTTTAGGTAATCTTTGTAGGAGAAAATGTTCTTAGTAAACAACAAAAACCCATTCTATGTAGTGTAAACAGAAAATAAATACATGTTACGAAAGAACACCCTGTTCACAGGATTTTGAGAAGGGTGTGCACAGCAGGGTTGGAGGCTTAAGCAACCAGAAAGATGCCTCAAATGCCATTCATTTAGCTCAGTGGTTACAGATTGCAGGGTCCACACACCCACCACTGCCAATAAAGCCACATGGGTCTTCCCTAGACCCTCTGCCACAGTACTCTCTAGAAACAGATGCTATCACTACTGCATTAGCCAATGGATTTCACACCATCCCTGTTTCTTTGCATCACTGGTTTCCAGTTCAGAGTCTGGTGTGTGGGGACAAGGTCATCGACCTGTGTCCTGATTGTAAGGGCTGCCGGGTACGGGTTGGTCCCATATTGCAAAGTTTCTAATTGTGGGCTTGATATGCACAGATACTGGACAGCCAAAAAGGAACAGAACATGCATCTCAGGGACCCTGCTGCCCATCAGAAGGCTCTGCTACCTCTGCTGCCCTACAACAATGTTTCAGATAAAGCTATCTGGAAACTAGGTTCTGATTTGCTAAGAAAATTTTAAAAAGTCAATTATGTAGACTCAAAAATTCTTAGTAGAATCCAAAGCATCCCATTGCCCCCAGAGTAAATAGCAAACTCCCTAGACCACCATTGGAAGTTCAACACAATGGGGCTCCATCTTCCTTTCTTGCATTTCTCCCATCACCTTTGAAAATTCTCCACCCCACTACAGCCATGCCGGCTAGTCCCTGCTTTCCATCTTGACACTCAACTCTGCTTTTGCCCTGGTCATTGGTGCTCACTTCACATCCCTACAGGGCCATTTTCTACCCTCTCTGGCTATCACAATCTTATATCCTTAAACACAGCTCTGAGCAATGCACTTGCTCATTAGCATGGCCCTGCTCCACGTGCTGACACTGGTGCATTTTCTTAAGTAGAACATCATTTTGAGGGGAGCCAGTAAGGAAGAAGTCAGCAGTTAATTCTCTCCCCAGCAAGCACGCTGGCAGAAACAGAGATGACATCTCAGCACTGTTCGTTAATCTAAGAGCAATTGTACCATGTTTATCTGAAGAATGCTGATTATGTGTTAGACACATCCAGAGAGCTAAAAGTCCTTATGACCTTCCATCAAGTAAATGTTATTCCCACTTCACAGATGGAATCCAGTGTAACTCATCTGAGGCCACACAAGGAGCAAAGGAGTTTCAGGATTTGAACCAAGGAAGACTGGCCCCAGAGATCACCAGCCAGGACTGAGGTATCTCTATTTCACATTATACGGTTAATCATGCTTTAGAAAGGGTATATTCTAAAGATGTTAAAGGCAAATCTTCACAAAACATTTAACATGGAAAGGGATTCAACAGAAGGAAATATGTCAATCTTTCTATCTCTGCTTTTACTTGAGGGGAGTTAGGTTAACAATGTTCTTCCTCCTGCTGACCTCCTTACGGGAGACAGGTCACATACAGTAGGTTGGAGAAATATCTGCCTCTTTGTGGCAAAGAAATTCACATAAAAATATCTCATGAAATTTAAAAGTTCCTGTGAAGAAACCTAAATTCCCCTCCTCTCTTCAAATTAACATTATGCTAGCCATAGTATCTGAAAGCATGTCTGAGAATAAACTTCAAAGCTCCGATTTTCAAGAAAATACTAAAAAGTGAAATAAATCAGATTCACATCCTACAAATCAGATACAGCCCCCCACTCAGTTTCCCTGAGGTGTCACTTTTAGGACCCCCAAAGGATACCAAAGTTCACAGATGCTCGGGCCCCTTATATAAAATGATATAGTATTTGCATATAAGTACACAACCTTTTTATATACTTTTACCTATCTCTAGATTATTTATAATAACCAATACAATATAAATTCTATATAAATAGTTATACTATACTGTTTAGGGGATAATTACAAAAAAAAAAAAAAACAAAAAAAAAAAACTTTGTACATGTTCAGGACCAGCACATTTTTTTTTCAAATATTTATGATCCAAGGTTGGTTGAATGTGAAGATGCAGAACCTGTGGATACAGAGGTTGCTTTCATCTTTTTTATTCTATTATGCTTTCTTCACCCAATTAAGGTTTCTTCATCCAAGCTGGATATTTTCATTCATTTATCAGTAGGTGTTTATTTTCTTTTCTCACCAGAAATGTGATTGACTCTTTTTTTTACCTACTTCCATGTTTCCTACCTAAGATGGTAAGCTTCTGAATACTGCTGTCTGGATCAGTTAAAGTTCTCCAGAGAAACAGAACCATGAGACATATACAGATAAATGAGAAGGAATTTATTATAGGAATTGGCTCATACAATTATGGAGAGAGAAATGCCACCACCCTCCCCACCCCACCCCACCCCAATCCGGTATCTGTAAGCTGGAGAATCACCAGCAGGAAAGCTAGTGGTATAATGCAGTCTGTGTCTGAAGACCTGAGAACCACGGAAGCCACTGAGTCAGAAAGCTTGTACGGTGGGGAGGAAGGCACTGATGTAAGTCCTGGGCAAGATGGATAACTCAGCTCAAGAGGAGAGAGAGCAAATTCACCCTTCCTCTGCCTTTATGCTGCATCCCAGATTTAATGGATTGGATGAAGCCCTCCCACATTGTTGAGGTCAAGATCTTCTTTACTCATGTCTATTGATTCAAATGCTAATCTCTTCCAGAAACACCCACACAGAACACAGACACACCCAGAAATAATCTGAGCATCCCAGCTATCTGTTATACAGGTCAAATGGACACATCAAATCAATCATCACAGTGTCTGATAAATAACAAGATTTCAATCAATATCCTTTCAGCTTTCATTGAGAGAATCTACAAAATTTCAAAGGGTGAGTTTTCTGTAGTTTTAATGAAGTTGTTATTGAAATTGTGTGCCTTCCATTGTCCGGCACCATCTGGAAGCTGGTATCACACAAGAAATTTTTGTTCTAGAAAATGTCTTGCTCTTCCTGAAGACAGGGAAACACTGATCATGATTTCTGGTTTGCTTTGCCCAATAGGAAATGCAAGCCAACTCTACTTGGATCTATATTACACACAAGTATAATTGAAACTCTTTAGAACTTTATGGCTTAGAATGCCAGTTGTAAATATATTCCCTCTCAGCCTTAAATTCACTCTCTGCTCTATGAAAATAGATATGGGCCCTTTAACTGCTTTTCCTTTGTCAGCTGGCACCATGTGAACCTGTCAGTAGAGAGCTCTGGGGATGAAGCACAGGAGGAGAGGATTGCTTCCTGGTTCTGGTACTTGCCCTCCTGGCTCCTGCAGGGCTCACAGCTTCTCCAGGGCCCTCCTCCAGCACAGGTGGCTTCCCGGTGCTAAGCTCCCACAAGGCACAGTGGTCAATATCACCCAGCAGCCAGCAGTTGTCCACAACATCCCCTGGAGCACATTTGTAGCAGAATTCCTCCGGTGAGACACCTTGCTGTGAACAGATTTCTCCAGTGCCCTAGAGGGCAGATTTCCAGCACGTTCCTCAGGACTAATTTCTAGATAATTCTGCCAAGACAGCATCACAGGGACTTTTCTGCCATCCAGTGAGCCACAGCTGTACCCTCTTCAAGAAGGTCTGGCTCTCTGTCCTCTGAGCCACTTAGCATATCCGCATTTTATATTGCTTTCCTACCCTGATGTCTATGCAAATATGTTTTTACCTTTTGGTTCTACTCTTTTTAAAATTTAGATTTCACTGCTTTGTTGCATGCTTACCTTCTTCAGTCAATTTTAAATTATTTGTGAATTTTTAAGGTTATTAAATGATTGAAAGTGTATGCAAATGAGGGTCAGGTGCACAATTCCCAGAAAAGAAACAGCAATAAAACAATCATTTTTGGTGAAGATAATGAGATTGATCAGGATAAACCCTTTCATCCCAGGATAGATTCTCCTACAACTGAAACAGGACACTTAGAAGTTTCAGTAGTAGCATAAAGAAGGACACGGCTGCTAGAGACACCCAAATAAAAAATTTCATTTTCCTAAGCAATGCCTGAAATTCATGTGGTCTGCCCCAGGTGAGGAATGTATTCAGGAGATACCAAACCTAGAGAGATGGATGCATATAGATGTGGAAAACTATAATGAGTCAGAAGGGAGATTTTCAAACTGAAGCCAACCAGCTGAGGATGACAATTTCCAGTTATCATAAAAACTGCTGGTAGGCACCGTGATGATTAAGCAGTCAGGTATCACACCACATCCCCAGGGTGGCCCCAAATTGAAACCTTCCCAGGTTAACCATCAGTTCTATTACCACTGCCCAGGGATTGAGAGCTGCAGCTTCTGCTTTGAAACACCACGTTCACTGTGCACTAATTATTTGCCCAGAGCAATACCTCTCAGCCTCAGTGTCTAACTACGCTAATGCCCAGGGTTGTCATAAGGACAAAAGGAAGCACTGAATACAAGTCCCCTTGTCACAGCACCTCGCACATAAGACTGGCAAACGGAGTTACCCTCTCTCCTTATATTAGATTGCTAAAGCTGCTGTGACAAAGTACCACACTCTAGTGACTTAGAACAATCGAAATCTATTGTCTCAGTCTCCTGGAGGCCAGAAGTTGAAAGTCATAGTTTTAGCTGGCCATGTTCTCTCTGAAACCTGCAGCAGAAGGTCTTTCTCTGCCTCTCTCCCAGCTTCTGGAAGCCCCAGACCTTGCTGGCTTTCAGCACGCAGCACCTCAGTCTCTACCGCCCCCTTCACAGGGCCAGCTTCCTTTGACTCTCCACATCATCTCCCCTCTGCACCTGTCTATATCTGCGTCCAAGCATTCTTTTTCCTAAGAACACCAGCCATATAGAGTCCACCCTAATAACCTTATTTTAATCTGATTAACTCCCTAAAGACCGTAATTCCAAATAAGGGCACATTCTGAAGTACCAGGGTTAAGATTTCAACACATACTTTTTAAATTTTTCCTCCCCTGGTTGGGGGAGAGCACACATTTCAACCCATTCCTCCTTAGTTTTTTATCAGAGTAGCCTCTGCCTCCATAATGAGCTATCTGGCAGCTAGGATACAATTTCTACCTTACCAGTTTCTAGGTAACAATATATCTATCCAGGTAATGCCTAGGTAAGTGCACAACTGAGAAACCTCAGCCTCCTTGCCACCCCATCTGTCACTGGCCCTCGGTGGGTGGCCACCTTCACCTTCTCTTTCTCCAGCTCCGCTTGGCCTCTATCTTCCCCGAGTCCCCACCTCTCATGGCCAGACCTGTACTCACCATTCTCTTCTCTTGCCCTCCCTTCTCAATCTGACTCCTGAACCTAAAGACTCATAACCACTCAGCAGCTCTGTTAAAATCTCTAGACTCTCTGCCAAATAGGAGAACCCTATATAAAATGGCAAAGGCAAGGATAAGAACATTCTAATTCATCTGAAGGAAAAACACCTCACATTTCTACTCTGAAGCCCTCGTCCTTATTTGAAATATAAGAACTTTGGGGAAAAGAAATACATTCCACCATTGACTGCTCTGCATGAATTGTAGAAGTGAGAGTATTTTAGGGTATTGGGCTTCTGGGTGGAACAAGAACGAAAAAGACAGAGCACTGATAGTCAGTACATGTGTGTGCAGAGACACGTTGGTGAAAAATGAGGAAATTAAAAGAAGTTCCGAAGTTGTTTTGTTACAGGCTAAAGGTCTTGGCAAAAATAGATCCGGAATCCCTCTCTCTCCCTCTCTCCCTCTCTGTGTCTCTCCACAGTAAGCATGCTTGCTTCTCGGAGTTTAGAAATCACAATAGATAAAAAGGAAAAGATGAGAGGCAGTCCCCACATTAGACAGCCACATGCACGTTCTGCTAAGGAAGATAAAATATCCCCCAGCCCAAAGCCATCTTCTGTCAGCCTCCTCAGGACTTAAAGTTCTCATGGTGAGGTTATTCTTTTGTAAAGACATCCATCTTCCCAAGACAACAGATGAGAAAACACTTCCTGGGGAAGAGGACACTGTATCCTGAGGGCCTGTTAATATTTGCATGAGCGCTGAGATATTATATTCACTGGTGTCACCTTAAGTGACCATCCCAAGGGGGTTAGTCCAACCATAATCTTAAGTTTGCTTTGTTTTCTGCTACATCCTCAGAGTTGTGCAAATCCCCAGACATAAAATGGACATGATTCTATCTCTATAAAATGGGGACAGTCTAGGTACTAGACTGTCCCATAGCTAAGAAGAGTAAATGACCTAATACATCTAAGATATAGGTTGCCAGTAAGTAGTGTCGGTTATTTTCATTATCATCATCATTAATAATAATAATAACTGAGTAAATGCACAAGTAATGGGACAGGAGAGAGAGGTCTAGAAAATTGGAAGTGGAGATGCTCAGTGGAGGGGTGATGAAAGGGAGGAGCCTGGGAGGAAGCAGATGGCCGGCCAAAGGGGAAGGCAGAGCAAAACCATCTTCTCCTACTTCACCAATGTCCCAGGTGCATGGCCCTTTCCAAGGCCTGCTGAGGGCCCAGCACTGAACTCCGGCAATCATTTCTCTCCAGCACTGAGCCACAAGCCTTCTTCTAACAGCTTTGCTGTGGGCAATGAGGCATGATTAAATGTCGGAGAGTGCAGCGGGAAGAAGCCTCCATAAATTAGAAAGTGACTGTCCCAGAATCTCAAAATCTGAACCAGACAAACAGGGAGCACAGCGCACTGTAAAATAGGTGTCCTGGATTCCCCATTTGGACCCATGGGACACTGCACAGCCTCGGTGAGAGGCAAAGTGCTGTGACACAGAGTTTCTTGAAGTGTGACACAAGAGGTTTGTGAAACAAGTATTCAAATGGGTTTCTGGGTTACACATATTTCTCTAGGATCATTTTGTCCAAACCTGTAATATGTAAGTGCACTGTGACTCTCCGGGGGCGAGTACTGTGCACTATTTCCCAAATAGATTTGATCAGAAAAGTCTGGTTTTAGCACAGTATCGAGACTAGTGTCCTTCTTGAAAACCCTGGGGTTGTAGATGACTTTCGCATGGGTCTCCTAGAGCAGGATAGCTAGGCTCTCTGAGTTCTCAATTTCCTTATGTGAAAAAAATGAAGAGATGCAATCAGTGATTCTTAGCTGATTTGAAGCCAAAAGCACTCTGAGAAGCTGATGAAGGCTATGGATTCTCTGCCTCTAGCTAGGCATATGCTATGCATCTGCCAGACATCTACTCACAGGATTTCAAGGAATCATAAGTCCCCTTAACTTGAAGGTGTTCCAAGATCCCTTCCACCTTTATAGTGGAATTCCCTGAATCAGAAGGATATGGCCATGGATATCCATTGCTCCTGCCTCCCCAGCTACCCTGCCTTTTTCTTTTGGTTACAACACCACGATTTCCCTTTGTAAATCTTGTAAATCTTGATTCATATGTTTTCAGAAAAGCTGATGAACTGTGTCACCCAAGCCTGACCAAGCATAGTGACTCATTAGCCTGGTTATAATGAGGGGACCATGGAAGGACACAATTCTGACTATAGCCTTCTGGATATTTGGTGGAGCTATTATACAGGAAGGAAGGAAGGAAGGAAGGAAGGAAGGAAGGAAGGAAGGAAGGAAGGAAGGAAGGAAGGAAGGAGGAAGGCAGGCTGGCTTTGCACTCAGGCTACTAAAGTAGCACTCTAGAAGCCTGCAGTCCTGGAAGCCATCTTTGTCTTTGAGAGAAAGTGATTCCTGAGAACATTGGCTGAATCACCCCCAAAATTCACATCTTCCTCCACAATATCCCATTTACGCGCATCAATAAATATTCTCTTTTGTTCAAACTAATTTGCAACTGCAAGAGTGCTGAATAATTCAGTTATCAATCTTGGGATTCCCAGAGCTGCTGTGAGGCTAAATTAAAGGGCTCACAGCGTTAATGCTGAGTCTACATTCAACAGAAACCAACTGTGGGAGGACATTAACGGATGACTGCATTGGTGAGTACTGGCAGGACCTGACTGCTGACCACGTGAGCTGTGCACCAGGAAGGCCCCAGAGACCTCAGATAATTTCTTCCACCTGCTACCTGCTGCCTGAAATGCCATCATGGAGCATCTGGAATCTTGGTGGGAGGTAGAGAGAAAGTGCAGAGGGAGTTACAGAGCCTTTGAGAATCTAATGGAAGCTATCAATCCTCTGCCTTGAAAAATATGCAAAAACACTAGCACGCAATTTCAGTAATTTACACGCTTCCAGAAGCCCCAAAGCGACTCCCTCCTCAAGGAATCTCAGGATATCATCCCTCCCTTCAGGAACAGAAGAATTGCTGGACTCGTGAACAAGAAATGTCCCAGCCTCTCCAAGGACTTCAGCTGGAAGGGAAGTAAAAAGGGAGGTCACTCTTGGTATAAGAGGGGAAAGGAGGTGGCATAACTGCCCACAAAGACCCTGGAGCTTAGACAAATAGCGTGCATTGATCCCCCACCCCTGCCCTTTTGCCAGTTTTTCAACTCATAGAAACAGGAAGCCACTTTTAGCAAGAGCCCCTCCAAAGTCAGATTTGGAATTAACCTATGGCCTAAGGTTTGATTTCTGTTTTTAAAAAAAAAAAAAAAAAATCTTCCCCAGAGAGAGAACACTTCAAACTCTCCTATCAGTCATCCACACCTCATCCGTAGGAACACATTTTAATAAGGAGCATCAGGAGTGTTTTAATAAAAGTAGAGGAGAGAGTTGTGACAACAGATGTCCTCTCAGTCTGGCTTTGTCTAGGCCCACATGGTAGAAGAACTAGTTTCTTTAAAAAGCAATTGATTCTAACCTTTGAAACATTTTGCTAAATAATTGTCTTAAATGGCTATGTTCTTACCAATTGTGGGTGACTTTCTTTAAAAAAAAAAAAAAAAAAAAACAATAGTCAAGGCCTCAAACAAACAAGAAAATATTAAATTCATAGTGGGCCTTTAATTTAATAGCAAAATTAAAGGCTAATGGTTTGACAAGTCCTTATCCATTTTTCTTCCCAAACGTAAAACTGTTTATCAAACCAATAATAAAAAAAAATAAACATATAAATCAAAAAAAAAAAAAAAAAAAAACTGGCCTCTCTGATAGAAGCCTGTTTCACTCCCAGCCCCGGAAGCCTGAGCTCCTGATCCTGCCCATCCCTCCTGAGTCCTCCCACACATTCCAGGAAGAAGGCAGGGAAGGGGATAGGCAACTGCAGCCCAGCTCCGGGCCACTATCATCCCACTCAGATATTTTTCTCTTGCCTTAAAAGATGTCAGTTCTCCGGCCCCGCCTTCGGAGGGCTCAAATGCATCTCTGAGAAAAACACAATACATACCAGAGCCTTTTGCCAAGAATAAGAATGGTCTCCTGTGTGCCTATTTCAGTCTCAAACTGAGAGCAGATAATAATTTATGTTTGCCTGACTCTTCCACAGCCTGAAAAGTGCTTTTCTTTATCTTTCTGCTTGTTTGTTTGTTATACTTTGGGACCCCAGAGGGGAACCAACACATTAAACCTGTTCCCTAGCAACTGTATCTCTCTCGTTTTAATAGAGCCCAAGTAATCATCATTACGGCCCATACAGGTCCAGGCTAGAATTCAGGCTGTGCTCTCGAGTTCCTTTCAAAGGTGTTGGTGCCAGGAGATGTGAATATTTTCACACCGCCATAAATTCTCGAAAAATAGGAACAACTTTTTTTTTTTCTTATAAGAAAAAATATTTTTTAATAAAAATCTAGCTTAAATTTAGTTTACTTTGTTTCAAAAGATTTATTTCCATATCAAAGTCACTCAGCTTAGCACATTCCAACAGGAAGCTCATTAAAACCTAAGAAACATCTCTGGCAAAGACCCTCCACCATCAGTTCACATTCGATAGAGCATATGGCAAGGATCTGGATACCAGCACCTGTATTCTACGAATGGCCATATCCATCCTGGCATGGCCTCAGGTATACAGTGACAGCTTCACTAGGGAGGATTAGTAAGTGTATGCAGTTTGTGCTTAGTGTCCCTTTTATGTTTTATTGAATGCTTGAAACTTCTCTTTGTTCTCCATTCACAGACCTCATCTCCATGCTCACTTCCCGCTGTTTGATGCCCTTGCTTCAAATGCCACCAAAGCCCATCTACATCAAAAGGCTTTGGCTCTGAACTACCTACCCAGAATGGTAGTTTTTAAGACCCCGTGCTGCCCTACGAGCTCAGTCTGTTAAAAACAGTTTCATGCGGTAGAGATGTCAGGCACCATCTGGCAGGATGCTGTTGCCTCTCCCTAGCAACTGCTCCCACATCCTTGTCTCTGGTTACCTTGCCTGCTTCCCAGTTACTAGTAGTTTCAATCTATCACACCTCTGACGCCACCCTCATTGATTTTCAGCTTCCCCCAGTGCACCCTTAGAATCTCTGGAAGGAGGATCCCAGTGTTTCCACATTTTGGATCACAGACAGACTCTCAGCCCAAACTGGTTTCTCTCCTGCCAAGCCCACAGAATCTGTTAGTCAAAACCCTGTTCCAGAACTTTAATTCGGTGTTAAAAACAGTCTGATCCATCAACCCAGCAGCTCTCAATCCAGGATACACATTTGAAACTCCTGGAAGCCTTTAAAAATTATTAATCCCCAGATACCAGGCACAGACATATTCTGACTTAATAGGTCCGGGGAAGATATGTGTGTGTGTGTGTGTGTGTGTGTGTGTGTGTGTGTGTGTTTGTATTTGTGTGTATGTTTTAAACTCCAACATTTTCAAAAAGCCATTCAGGGGTTTTAAATCACTGATCTAACCTAAGGAATGTGTAGTGTTAAGCCCTCTTCCTCATGCACAAAATAATTTCTTACTCAAAAATGCCTGAATAGACACATACTAAAGAAGTTATCCCAGACTCTTTCAAATAAGTAATTCCTCTAGATTTTTAAATCTTCTAATATTCAATAAAACATATTTTATAATGATTTTTTTTATGAAAACCAACCCGGTCAGGCACGGTGGCATGTCTGTAATCCCAGTGGCTCAAGAAGTTGAGGCAGGAGGATGGCAAGTTCAAAGCCAGCCTCAGCAACAGGGAGGCACTAAGCAACTCAGTGAGACCCTGTCACTAAATAAAATACAAAAAATAATAAAATAATAAGACTGGGGATGTGTCTCAGTGTTTGAATACCTCTGAGTTCAATCCCCAGAACCAAACAAACAAACAAACCCAATCAAGATATTCTATCTTGCAGGACAGCTCCATGGTACTACATCCTTACCTTCTGAAGGTAGACTTCGGAAGTGTATGCAACTCCCTGGCTGAATATTTATGCACCTTTGAA
Source organism: Callospermophilus lateralis (assembly GCF_048772815.1). Taxonomy (NCBI): domain Eukaryota; kingdom Metazoa; phylum Chordata; class Mammalia; order Rodentia; family Sciuridae; genus Callospermophilus; species Callospermophilus lateralis. The sequence continues at coordinate 43,998,534 of NC_135316.1, read as the reverse complement.
ACTATAATTCTTTCACGCCTCCAAAGTGCTATGTAAAACCTCAAAATAGTCAGTTATATAATAAGAATGCCATTAACCATCTTTCCAATTAAATTTTCAGGGTTTCTCACCATCTCTTGCTATTCACTAGGAGATTCAGGCACAAGAAGCACTTAGAAATACACAGTCTGCAGCACCACCCAAACCAAATAAATCAGAATCTGCATTTTAACTAGACCCCCGGGAATGTAACTTCCAGCCCCATTCAAGTTTGAGAAGTACTACCCAGGGAACTGTTTTTACCAATCTTAGCATTAGAATAACGCCTTTCAAGGTTCTCCCTGGTGGCTTTAGATCCATCCTTCATCAAATATGCCTCTCTGGAAAACCACAGGCCCTACTCCATTCCCAGGTCTGTGCTCTCCACCACTCCATGCACACCGTGTGCAAAGTTCTCTCCCCTCCTCCCTGCCTGAAGACATCACCCCATTTCTCAGAATCTCGATAAATCCTCTTCTCTCCAATGCCTTGTAGATCTGCCCAGCTCACTGGTCTTGCCTCCTCTAATTTTAGAGCATATGTACATGTTTATCCAAGTCCAGGCTGTTCCTGTTGTATTATTTAACTCTATTTCACCTATAAGTTTTTTGTACTTCTCCTTGTCTTTCCCACTAGTCCATCATTTACCTGCCTTTGCACCTGCCATGGGATTTTGCATGTAATAGATTGAACAAACAGTTGGTGTTTGGCTTTGACATAGAACTCTGCTAGCAAACTCCGTAACACATAAAACCTATAAGTCTGAATCAAACCCTAGTAAAATATTGACAACCTCTAAGTTTTGCTGTATTAAAACTTCCATTATGCTGAAGACACAAGTTGGCAAATGACATACTATACAGATACTAGATTGTAATAACTACAGAAAATATCTATCAAAAATGAAAGCAATGTAACATAGTATCAGTTATCAACTAATAATGTAAGTTGAAACATATCATGGCTGCTAAGGATAGTTAATCAAATTAAAATCCCTTAGTTACCAACAGATGCCACTGGCTGAAATGCATTAGTAGCCAATCCCAGAACTATGTTGTAAAAAGAAAAGAATATTAAAGGAAAACAGAAAGAAAAAAAAAAGAGGCCTCCTGAGTAGGATTGTCTCTATCAGGGTACAGACAGTCCCAAAACTCATTCCATTCCACTCCTGGCTCAAGTGACCCCATGCATTGCATTAGGAATATTTGTGAGGTTTTGTTTTAACTTTTATTACTGCTTTCATAAAATTCATAAATATTTATGGAGAATTAACTATGTGTCCTGTAGCAAGCCCTGGAAATTTGAATATGACCAAGACATATGCCATCAAGTTGCTCACATTCTCAGTCGGAAGGGACTTAAAATGTCATTTTAACAAAGTATGAAAAATACAGTACTGGAGTTCTAGAGGGTAGAACTCTAATCCAGTACTGAAATACCATGTGACTTACATAGCATTAATGGATCCCAAGGAAGTGCTGCCTAACTCAACCTGCAGCAGTCAAGGAGGACTCTAGAGGGATTGACGCCTGAGCTGAGCCTCCGAGTAGGCAAAGGAGTGAGCCAATTGAAAGAGGGAACACTGATGCTTCAGTGGGAGGGAAGCACATAAGGAAAGGGAAGAAGTAACTGGTATTATGCAATGTGGACGGAGCCTCAGATAGTTCTGCGTTGTAGGAGGCAGGAAATGATGGGTTCCCCTCTACTGAAGCTGGTCTCCTGGATAGTTGAGTAATTTCAGGTGCAAAAGACCTTAGAGGCAAATGGAGCATGTCTAGACTTGAAGGAATTAACACAGCTTCCAAGATCTAATATGCAAAATAAAAATATTTTAAATTCTATGTGAACCACAACTACATTAAATGCAATAGGATCCTAACCATCAGGGCTACTTAGACACAAATTCAAATATTTCAGGGGTCATTTCTTGTTTGGCAGCATAGGGTTTCAATCCCACGGCCTTGTGTATGCTAGGCAAGCATTCTGCCACTGAGCTACATCCCAGCCCTTCAGGGGTCAGCTCTACTGATGGGTGTTGGAGCAAAAGATCTTGGAGATAAATTATTTCCCGCCCAGATTCTATTTTCTGATTCAAAAATGCCCCACAGAACTAAGACATGGAACAGTCTTTTTGAAGGCACTAAAGCAGACCACAGGACAAATACTACAGTGTTATCAAGATACAATAGTAAATTGACAAGAGCATTATAGTGCCTGGAATTAAAGACCACGTGGAACAAGATCCTGCTTCTCACTAGTAGCTAGCTTCTTTTTCCAGCAAACTGTACTCTTCTCCAATTATAGCTCATCATGTTAGGCAAATTCATGTGCTTATTATTTATTTATTCTTTGTATTTTAATTTAAAATGTTCAATTTTTTTTTTGCTGCCAACCAGTTCAACCTTTTGATTCATGCTTGCGCGCGCGCGCACACACACACACACACACACACAGATTTTTATTAAAACTTCAAGGTGAGAAGTTGGTTGATTTAAGTACAGACATTTTGTGAAATCTTACCTCAGTATAAAAAATAAATTGTTTAGTCTGGATGTTCAAAACCATTAATACAAAATAAAAACACCAGCAGGAAGTAATTCTGTTTGGCTCAGGCAGGTGACAAAATAAATTATACCTAAAGTGATATATAAGCTGGAATAATTTCACTACCTGCCTTTTAAATAGCCATATGTCTCCAACGTGAACCAGGCATGCAGCTTTCTGTAATGGCTTCTTAATCTGTGCTGGGCTTTTCAAAATCAAAGGAACTGATTAATGTAGCCCTCACCTACCAGCCTCACATCTGGATGCAGTGTCTCCTCCTTCCATCTCACCTGTGCAGGTATCCTTTTCTTATGGGTGATATAATTTGTTGAAAAATGGGGCAGATGCCCATATTCACATTGTTTTTAGTCTCTGCAGGACGATAGAATCAATTAATCATCAGGAAAACAACAATGATACTAAAACTTAATGACAAAGAAGTGTGATACTTCTTAAAGAAAAAGAAGCATTAAAGCAGAACAGTCATAAAGAGGTTGGGGTCAAACTTCAAGTGTGACAACAGGCCTCCCCGCTTGCTAGGGGGGCAACTTTAGATAGTTCATTTAATCATTCAAAGGACTCAGTTACCCAATGTGCAAAATGGGAATAAACAAATAGGAATAATAATTGCTATCTCACAATAAAATTGATGGGAATTTTTAAAGTCATCAATATGTGCTCTGGTTTAGATATGAAATGTCCCCCAAAAGCTCATATGTGAAGAATTTTCAGGCAGGAAATTATTAGATTACAAGAGGTATAACCTGATTAGCAGATTAATCCATTAATGGATTAACTGGACTGTAACTGTAGGCAGGTAGGGTGTGGCTACAGGAAGTAGGTCACTGGAGGTGTGCCTTTGGGGGTTATATTTTGTTCCTGATGAGAGGAGTTTTCTCTCTTTGCTTTCTGGTTGCCGTGTCCTGAGCTGCTTTCTGCCATCAAGCCTGTCTGCCATGATGTTTTTACCTCACCTTGGGCCAAGAGGTATGGAGTCAGCTGACCAGAGACTGAACCTCTGAAACCATGTGCCAAAATAAACTATTTCTCCTCTCCATTTTTCTTGTCAGGACCTTTGGTCACAGTGATGAAAAAGCTAACGAAAATAAAATGTTATGATTTACAGCTGGATGTGCTTTGTCCCCTGCAGTCTCATGCATTAGAAGCTTAGTCCCCTGTGTGGTGATGTTAACAGATGGGAGGACTTTTAAGAGATAGGGCCTATTGAGAGGTCATTACTGGCCTCTCTGACTTCCTATTTCACTATGTGATCTTTTCTTCTCACATACACTCTACCATTGTGATGTCATCTTCCATGAAGTCCTTACTAGAACTGGGCTGTTGCCCACAACATGTCCTTGTATCTCCAGAACTATGAGCTAAATGACCTCCTTTTATTTATAAGTACCCAGCCTCAAGTATTTCACTATAACAATAGAAAACAGACTAATACATACTTATATATACATACACATACACATTTATATACACACATATGTATATACAGAGCATTTTAAATCATAACTGGACACATAGAAAATTGTACCTGCTAACTACTATTAATATATCATCATTTTCATTATTACAAGACTACATAATCCATTAATTTTATTAATGCATAGAAAATAATTTTATGGAATATCATAGGTATTTTCTCACACACACACACATCACACACACACATCCCTCTTTTTTCCAATATTTTGAAATACAGTGGAAGGGAAGTCTTCTCAAGAGATTATATTATGAAGATTAGCTACCAGAAGTTTGATGTGGCAGACATTGCTGCTTGGATGATCTGACCCTGCTTCTAACTTCTTCCCTAGTTTCTCTTCTGGTTTGGAATGGCCATGTGACACAGTTCAGCCAGACAAGACTTCTTTCTTCTTGGTGCAATGAGAACTGGGTTGCAGGAGCCTTCCTATGACCATCAAAGTTTTAACATTGCCAAGTCCCTGAATCAGTGTCAGCAGCAAACTACCTGTGGATTTTTCATCCTGTTTGAAAAATAAATGTCTTTAAAATTAAGATATCATATTTGGGTTTTCTAATACATACCACTCAAAGCATTCTTCAATGATACATTTATAGACTCCACAATGCTATTGAGTCTTCCCAAAAGGCATCTGTCTGCAGCACACATGCTCCCCTGGCTCCTGACAGCTTGCTTCTTTTCCTAGTTACATCTAGATACTTGGCATGCATGTGTGTTCTGTGAGAGAATCTGAGCCCTCCTTTCTACCACTAACCCATTCTATCTCCTTGGTCTCAAGAGCTGATCTCACTGACAGCAGCACATGCCGCAGGATCTTCATTTCATGCCTTCCAGGAACATACATTTATGGTGACCAGTGGACCTGTTACTGATGTTACACAAAGGTCACAAGACCTCTCTGCAGTGTCACCCAGGTATAGGGGTGCTCATATTCCCATTAGCAGTTGACCTCTTTCTCTCCGCTTTACCTGTTTTTTTATCTATATAGTTTTTCAAGTCTCCAAGTGTTCTCAAAAAGCTCTCCTGCCCAGTCAGTCCTCTGCCCTTACCTGCTCACTATTGAATTCTTGTTCCAGGTGTCTATGCAACAGAACTGGTAAAGTTTTATGGTTTGGATGTGAGGTGTCCCCCAAAAACTCACATGTGAGACAATGCAAGAAGGTTCAGAGGAGAAATGATTGAGTGATGAAAGCCTTAACTCAGTGAATCAATCCCCTGATGGGATTAACTGAGTGGTATCTAAAGAAGGTGGGGCATTGGGGGCGTGGCTTGGGCTACATATTTGTATCTGGCAAGTGAAGTCTCTCTCTCTCTCCCTCTCCCTCTCTCTCTCTCTCTCCCTCTCCCTCTCCCTCCCTCTCCCTCTCCCTCTCCCTCTCCCTCTCTCCCTCTCCCTCTCCCTCTTCTTCTCTCTCTCTCCTTCCTGATTATCATGTGAGCTGCTTCCCTTCACCACTCTCTTCCACCATGAGGTTCAGCCACACCTCCAACCCCAAGGAATGGAGCCGGCCTTCAAACAACTGAGACCTCTGAAATCATGAACCATCAAATAAACTTGTCCTCCCCTAAAATTGATCTCATCGGATATTTTAGTCACAGCAGTGAAAACGCTGACTAAAACATAGAGGCTATGCCATTTGTGAACCGTGTTTCCAAGGAGTGTTTCCTAGTGTCATTTTGCATTATTGTTATTTAGGCCATCAAACTGTTCATTTAAAGGAGTAGGGGTATAGCTCAGTGGTGGAGAGCTTGCCTTGCATGTGTGAGGCTCTGAGTTCCATCTCCAGAATGGTTAAAAAAAAAAAAAAAAAACCTATTCACTTAAGTAAATACATTATAAATATATTTTTTAATTGTCTATGGGATTAAATAGTATTTCTTCAGATCTAAAATTATTTAACTATTTTGCTAAAAAAAACATGAAAACTTGGAGTAGGTAATTAATAATTTTATTTTTCTTCATAAAATTAGTATGTATTCTGGAAGCATGTTTGTCTGCTTTATACCATATGGCAAATCATAGTCATCTTGGCCAAACAATGGTATCAGTAAATAGCATCTACATAAGACTGAGAAAACAACAACTGTATTCTGCCACCAGGAGAAAGATGAATTTTGTTGGCCTTAGAAAGGCAGGGGATTAACTACTGTTTGGGGAAACTATGTTGGAAGATATGTCATATTTTCTGCCTCAGGAACTAGCAACATTAACACTGGGAAGGCTGTCGGGGGTGTTCCAACAGTCGGCTGACCGATGAGGCTTTCAAGGTTACAAGCCAAAGGAATGGCAGCTACCATTGTGAGCCTAATAATCCATATTGTCTCCAGGACTGAGATTGCCCCTGACAGTTCAGATTAGGGGGAAAGAAAAACAGCTCTTCCAAATCACTGTGGTTCAACATAAGAACCTAAAATAGAGAAGGAATCACACAGATTGTGAAGGAAGCAGTTTTTACAGTTCATTATCATTTATGTATGAAAGGAGATTGAGCTGATAAAATTAAAGTGTTTATATCACTCAAACTACTATTGGGAAACGATTTAGGCCACAAGGGATAAAAAACAAGATTTTAATTTGTTTCCAGCAATTATATATATATATATATATAATTCCAGGTAAATCAGTTAAGAAACATTTTAAATCATAATAGCAATAAAGATAAAAGTAATTTTATTACTTTTTATTCCTTCACTATTTTCGGTTCTTATGTTGAACCACAGTGATTTGGAAGAGCTGTTGTTCATTCCCCCTAATCTGAACAATTGCTCAATAATATACCAAGAATAGAGCAACCACACACATAATTCAAGCATAATATAATCCTCAAGATAACAGTTCTTAAAATAAAGAGCAGACAGCCTAGGTGTGGATCCTAGCTCTTACTGTGTTAATCCAGCAAGCAACTTCACAGCTCTACTGCCTAGGTAACCACAAGTATAAAATGCAGAAAACTGTTAACTTATTGCGTTGTTCAAATAAGAGTAAAGTGAGTTGGTATGTGTACAGTGTTCAGAAGAATGCCAGACACATAAGTGATATGTAGGTATAAATAACCAAGAACAATAGCTGAGTTACTTACCTGATGGGCTAAGTCAGTGGAAGGAGCCATAGAAGCTTCTAGTCTAACCTCTTACTCCTACAAGAAGATCTCCTAAAATGTCCAGAAAAGAGAAACTGCCTCCCTGTAGTTCCCACTTTGTATTATAAGCCTGAAGCAAAAACAAATAATCCAACTTTGCTTCCAAATGGTTACTCATCCTAAATTTTATGCCAGACATTCTCTACTCATCCTCTAGTAATCGCCCCAACACCTGCCTCCACAGCCAGGAATTTGTCAGGTCTCTCATGAGAGTGGGGCTAGAAGTGCCCAGATGTGGTCTGGGTGGAGTAGCTGACTCTCTCTCTCTGGATCCTTGCCTTCTAGTGTGGCTCAATAGCATTCCTATATTTTGATATCCATGTCACCCCCATCACCTTACACTCAGCTTGCAGTTAATTAAACTGGCCTCTTGATCTGCCAAAGCCATAGCTCTGAGTTTCATACTAATATGGACATTTTGAAGCTGAAACTCAAAACATGGACATTCATTCCTATTAACTAGTCCCACTTGATTATTAATTAGAATAAATGTGTTTATAAAATCTGATTTAATATACCAAATCAGATTTTAAATGCCCTAGAGGAAATTGGTTTGTGGTTGTTGGTTGTTTTTTTTTTTTTTTAACAGAAATCATATGATGAGAATGTTCCGAAGCAAATAACTATTCTCCAATTGATTTTTTTTTATGTAACTATCTTTTAACATATTAAATTTGCCTAAAGCAGGATACAAATATATTAAGCTTTGGATAATGCCATATTATGTTATTACAACAGATCTGCCTTCCTGTATTTTGATTAGGCTAATACTAAAATTAGTTTATTTTCCCTGAATATACTGAAACCAAAAGATTAGCATGCAGAATAGACAGCCAGGAGGCCACAAGATAACCCAAGAAACTACCCACTCTAAAATTTCCATAAAGTACAATCTGTACACAACTAAACCAAGAGTTAATTCTTTGTTTAAAACTCACCTCCTTTCCTTTCATATAAGTGAAACGATATTGTGGAAAAATTTAACGATAAATAAATATGAACATTTTATATTTATTCGGTTTTCATTTAATTTGATTCCACAAGCAGTTCACTCTCTTCAAGGGCTCTCCACCGGGTAAGGCCTTGGGAAAGCCTTCTGCAGCCTCGTCCCAAATTACCTCTCTTGCCTCCTCTCTGATGACACCATACCACTGTTACCACTGGATTCAGTCTGACCCCACACACCCGTCTATCCACCCATACTCCAAAGTAATACTAACAGAAGAGGCAGTTGCTAAGGTCCCAAATCAGTCCTATGGTAGGAAACTCAGCATTTAGAAAGGCTGTGTGAGCTTCGGGAACCAGAGCACCCTTCCCTGGGGCTGACCCTACCTTACTGCTGAGCACACCATGCTCAACTTTCTAATACAACTTCTGACCAACCCTTCCTGTTCCCTTACTGGACCTGAAGCTCCTCCCTAAACCCATGCATTTAACAGGGGCTCAAACAACTCTTTCAGCCCTTTATGAAACCCCTTTTATGTTTTATCTGATAAGTGGATGCTGATTCAAAATGGTGGGGGGGTGCATGAATAGAGGAACTTTGGATTGGGCCTAGGGGAGTGAAGAGAGGGGAGGGGGCATGGGACTTGGGGAGTGAGGGGAGGGGGCATGGTGGAATGAGATGGACATCATCACCCTAGGTACATGAATGATTGCACGAATGGTGTGATTCTATATCTTGTATAACCAGAGAAATGAAAAGTTGTACTCTATTTGTGTACAATGAATCAAAATGCATTCTGCTGTCATATAAAACTAACTTGAACAAATCAATGAATGAATGAATAAATAAATAAAATTCTTAGGGGAGAAAAAAAGGAACCCCTTTTATTCAATTACTGCCTGGGACCCTGCTGTATACCAGAAAGACTTCCAAGCCTCCTTCATGCCACCTCCCACTAGACTTTTGAGTATCAGCTACCCTCTCCAAGCTGTTCTCATCAGACTGGAGAATGGGACCAAATTCACTATGTTTATTTCAACATCACAAATTCGAACTATCATTACCAAAGCATAACTTGAAGAAGAAATGAGCAGACCTATCAATAAAATGTCCTCACCTTTTTTTTTCCAAGGCATAAAAGGAGTCTCAAATAAATGAAGATACATTCCATGCTCCTGGGTAAGAATACTGAAAACGTGGTCCTTTTAGTTCTTTCTAAGTTACTGGTAGCTTACAAATTTAAATTTGGGGGAATACATTTATCAAAATGGCCCCAAAGTTTATCTCGGAGTGAAATTGGGTGTTGAGAGATAAAGAAAATGACAAAAAGAAGAAACTTATGGAAATTTGCACAGTTGAATTTGAAAACATACCATAAAGCCACATCTTTTATAGAAAGCTTTACTACAAAGCTTAGCTCAGGCACCAAGCATATCAGCAGGGAGGGGAAAGACTCTAAAAAGAGCTGTTAATATTTGTGAACACTTACTGTGTGCTATCTGAGGCTTCTCAAATTAGTAGAAAGTTTTTTAAAAAAAAGATTTAGCCATTTATACTTGAAAAATTATTAGGGAAAAAATTACTTGAACATTTTTACTGCACATACCCTATGAAAATAAATCCTGCATTTATTAAGTAAATATATTTTTTTAAGAAATCACAATGTAGAAGAAAATATATGAGGATATTTGTCTTCTTATAAGGAGAAACTTTTGAAACTGAAAAACAATAAAAGTAATCCCAAAGGAAAGCACTGATAGATTTTGTATTAAATAAGGAAAATTAGAAGATTTGAATGTACTCCTACTTATAGAATTTACTGCAAAACAGTATGCTATTATACCACCAGCAATCTCACATAGCCCATGTTTTTTGCATCTCTTGTTTGCACCTTCTCTTGTGCTTGATTTAATTTGTGTTCAATTCATTACAGCTCTAGAATCAATTAGCTATACTATTTAAATTATACATATAGATCATATATAGCCTGTGTGCATAGGAGGCTATAGCCATCTAGGTTTACATAAATACATTCCCTAATGTACTCACGAGAAAAAAAAAATATTGCCAAAGGACACATCTCTCAAAATATATCTCCATGGTTAAGAGATTCATGACTATACTGAGAAGCCAGCTGAATCCATTAAAACTTTGTTGGCACCAATCTGCTTGAAGAAATTTTCTAATGAGCAAAACTCAGGTGTTGAAGACTGTCAGTTGGATTCATCTAGGCTTGGGGTTTTGCCAAGCAGATGTGAAAGAAGTTACATGGGGAAGAAAGATTTTATACTGTCAAAAGAGAGAACATAAATTCTAAGCAGGCTAGGAAATGAAGACAAAAAGTGAATGAATGACAAGGAGAAAGCAAAGTAATTAAGGGTCTGCAGAGTCAATTAAGACTAAGAGAAAAATGGATAGAAGTCTCCAACCATACTGCAAACATCTTGATATAATTTCAGCTGTTAAGATGTGATCGAAGCAAAGCACAGAGTATGGCCACAGGAGTAGACTAGGAGCTTCAACAGAAGAGGGTCACAAGTGAATCAAACCCCCTGAGTTTTAATGGGCTCACCTGGCTTTTCAGTGCTCCCATGAATCACAATGGAGATACATACATAGAGGAAAATTTTATCTTGGCTTAAGGTTTCAGAGTTTCAGTCCATTGTCAGTTAGCTCCATAGTCTGGGTCTGAGGTTAGGTAGAACACTATGGCAGAAGGGCATGAGAGAGGATAGCATCTCAGGACATGGCAACCAGGAAGTAGAGATGTCTACTCATCAGGGACAAAACAAACCCCAAAGTCATGTTCCCAGAGACATACCTACTCAGGCCACATCCTTCCTGCCTATAGTTACCATTAGATGATAACTGGATTCATCCACTGATCAGGTTACACATCTCATGTTCTAATCATTTCACCTCTGCAAATTCCTGCATTGTCTCACTCATGAACTATTGGGGGACCTCCTATCTAAACCACAGCACACAACTTGAGTTTTCAGAGATATGTATTTCAACAATAAAGAAATAGAATCCATCCTAAAATTGACTTTACCATAAGAAAATGAGTTCAGAGGATAACTATTATAGCTTTAAATGGAAAAAAATATTTTGACATATTTATTTCACTAGCTTAGAAAGCTATTTTCATATTGTTTAAAATTCTTTTAAAAAAAAAAAAAAAAGTTCTATGCCCTAAATCAGGAATTGTCAAACTTTAGCTCAGGATTTAGGTTCAAGTTTTGTTGAAATTAAGCTGTGTTATTTTTTTGCATAATATTTGTGGCTGTTTTCATGCTACAACAACAAAGTTGAGTATTTCTGACAGAAAAAAAAATAAAATAAAATAAAATTCTTTTTTTTTTGGCGGGGTGGGGGGCGGAGGTGGTGTTAGGCAGTCCTGGGGATTGAGTCCAGGGATGCTTTACCACTGAGTTTCCCCAGTCCTTTTTTTATTTTTTATTTTGAGACAAGTTATCACTAAGTTGCTTATTGCCTCACTAAGTTGTTGAAACTGGTCTTGACCTTGCTATTCTCCTGCCTCAGCCTCCTGTGTTGCTGGGATTATAGGTGAACACCATTGCACCCAACCCATATTGTTAAAATTCTTTAGTGTGTGTGTGTGTGTGTGTGTGTGTATGAATGATGGGAAAAAAGGAAATGAAATTGTTGTAGTTCCAATCCACTCTCATAGAATCAAACATATAGCAGTTATAATAATAGTTAATATTGTGGAAAATTCCAATTACTTGGAACCTTCCTAGTATTACCCATCAATTTCCATGGAAAGGCATTCCATGTCATATATCCTTTCAAAGAAAATGACGTGCTGGAAGCACTGAAGATCTACTATCTAACCAAAAATTAAAATTTAGGCATTCAAAACAAAAAAGCAAAAGGTAAAGTTCTGTTGGTCCTCATTCCTTTGATTAAATAAATAATGAAATTGAAGGACTAATTTTATTTTAAAAGTTCCAACTTGTCCAGATGAAAAGTCCATTAGCTAAAAAATGTCATACTAGATGACATTGTTTTGGGGGACCCAGTGCTTGATCCAAGTGCTTCAAGGTTTTGGTTACAGTAAAATATTCTCAAGATATAATAGATATGTATTTTTCTGATTCTTATGCATACCCTAAAAAACTTGGAAACAAACCATTAGAGGGAAAAAGACAGCAAACTATGACCAGTTGGCATTTAATTTCTTCTACAAAGTGAAATTCTACTCATCTATTCATATCTGGGAAGTTCTAAAGTCCATCCTAAAGTCCTATACTTTATGAAACATCCAGCTGAGAATATGGGAGAATAAGTGTGCCTAACATTTGCTACCTTCTTTACTAAGATCAAATCACTTGGAGGGTGAAAAGTCTCAGAAAGGAGGAATAAGCTTTGGAGTGGTTCCTTTTTGTTTTAGTGGGGTTTGTTTTGTGTGTTGCTTTGATTTGCTTTGTTTTTGAGATCTAGTTCACAGCATGGTGTACATAGTTAACAGCTATTCTACATTTCAAAATCACTAAGAATTTTCCAATGTTCTTACCACGAAAATTATAACTATTTGAGGTGATGACTGTATTCATTAGATTGCTATATTCCACATTGTGTTCATAAATCTTCATATCACTTTTCACCCCATAAATATATACAACTATAATTTGTCAATTTACAATGAAAACAAATAAACATAAATAAACTTGTGGTTGGGTTTGTTGTTCTTTTTAGTTTAAAAACTGATTTCTATTTATCCTGCTTACAGGTATGATACATAGAAATTGAGATCTCTAAATGAAACTACAAGAATTTATAAAATATACAGTAATAATTGAATTGGTGAGGGCTCAGAGACACTAACAAAGTCAACTTTTGGTACTGATGTCTGAGATGAGTTTCAGTTTTGAAATTATAAGTGTTAAATTATGCAAAATAATAAGGAAAAAAGAGGAAGCACATGAGCAAATGTTTTTAAAATATTATTTTATTCTTCCAAATTCCCAAATGATGCAGATGCCATAAATCAGTTTATCTCAGTATGATAAAATTATGCCAATTATTTTTCTCATATTGAAATTTTTGGAAAGGAATGGGCAACTTTTTTCTATCAGTTTAAAAAATCAGGATGAAAATTGAGCAAAAAAAAATCAAGAAATGGCTACAGGACAAAATACACTCAAAAAAGGATTAAAAAGAAAAGGAAAGGATTAATATGAGTATAACAGGAAAAAGAATTATACTTTTCACCTCATCAGAAATTAGTTGTTTTTTAAATTCTTCTATAAAAGATGATCCTCTCACTTTAAAATGAGAAAGTTGAGCCTTAGCAAAATGGAAGTTATTTCATGCTTTTTTCTCTGAAATAAATAAAGTGAAGTGATTGTTCAACTTGACACAGTAACAGTAAAACCATAGCAGACCTGGTTTCTGTAACTCTCTGTCTTAATTTTTGACAACCTAATCTCTGAGATTTAGTCTGGAACACTTGCTGACCCAAATATTTTATGAACTATTCCTGGAATTATTCAAAAGACAATAATAAAGCCTCTCACCCTGAATAATGTTTCTTTTTAAAATACCTGAGTAGAATCTTGCAAAGATTTGATTAAACAGCAGTTGCTCTGAGATAAATTTAGCAATGACAGGGAAAATCTTCTGGTGAGATATGTAAGAAGAGACACAAAGCAATAAGCATTCATCTGTCCTTTTCTTCCCTAAGGTGACCATGGAAGAAGGGTTTATCTACCTTTATTCTTGATTGCAGCATATTAAGATAAGCTGCTCCCCCTGCAGATAACACACCTGCAGTTTCTTTGGCCCTGGGGCCTCTCTTCCTCTAAGTTTGTGCCCTAAGAAATTCTTCATGCTCAGAGAAAATCTGTCATATAATGATACATGCTTGGAAAGTGTGAATATGACTTGGCATTTTTTTCCTTGAAAATTAGTCATTCCAGAAGAAGATAAATCATTAAAACATGCCCTAAATATTAAAGGTTTTATTTCAGCAAAAATGTTTTAGATTCATGAGTGAATCCAAGTAAAAAATAATTAGAGTTTAAATCAAGAAAAGGACTAGAAAGGATCAGCCAAAGTGCTGGACACCGAAGAAGAGATGACCAGATAAATATCATCAAAAAGAAACACAAACAAGTTTCTGCTTTCATGAAGACTCCAAATTCAATATCAAACTTATTTATATTGTTGATGAAAATGACAGCTTCTCTACCTGCCAGAGTAAAATAATAATCAAATAATTTTGCCTTTAAACATTTTATATGTTTGTCCAGAGAAAAGCAATATATCCTTTTAGTCTTGGAATAAGATTAGAATTTTCAATGAAAAAGTCTAAGAGAACTCAAAAAAATGGAGAAGTTTCATAGTCAGTTTGAAAATACACTTCAACATTTGCCAGATTCCCTACCCTACCTTTATTCTTGCATCAATAAAGCATTTAATTTTGTGTGACTTCCTTCAACAAAATAATTATTATATCATGAACTAGCAAGAGTTGCTCTTTAGAAATGTGAAGCTTGGATGTCAAAGCTTAGCTCAAACATGTTCTTCCATGCACAACTAGAAATCGACTCTTCTGTAGCAGCAGTGGCCCTTTCTCCAGATCCAGAGCAAAGACCAAAGTCACTAAAAAGACAAGTTCAAGATAAAGTGCAAATGCAAGCTATTTTGTCAGCCCTGTCTTTTGGTTCTTTTTTTCCCCCCCTTTGGTACTGGGGATTGAACCCAGGGCCACATAAGCACTAGGCAAGCTCTCTACCACTGACATGCATCTCCAGCACTTTTTATTTTGAGACAGGCTCTCTCAAAGTTGCCCAGAGACAGGGTCTCTCTAAGTTGCTGGCCTTGAACTTTCTATCACCCTGCCTCCCAGGTAGTAGGATGACTGTTGTGCACACCATGCTCAACTGTCTTTCTCTGTGATAGAGATCAACTATAGAATTAAATTAAAATTTAGATTTAAAATTTGAATAAAAGAATTAAAGAGGGGTTTTTTCTTTTTAAATGTACTTTTAAACTGTTTTGCAGGACATATTGCTAGAATATGACCTTTGAGTTTAACATATTAAACTGGGTAAAATTTGAAATACTTCTGATAAAACTAGGTTCCATTTCCCACATGTAACTTCTCATTTTTCTATTACCTCTCTCCCTGCCCATCTTCAATACCATCTTTTTTTATTTTTTCATTTATTGCTCTCCTTAAAGAAGCTTCCATGATTCATCATCTTTCAATTTCTTTCTCTTCCCACTTGGTATTTCATAGTAGGGTCATAGCTAAATAGTACTTTTCACATTTTACAACAATTATCCATTTGATTCTCACAGCCATCCTGTGACATAATCCCCAAAAGGTACTACCTTCCATTTTACACCTACATGAAATCTTGTACTCTTTTTTTATATTTGTTTTTTAGTTATAGGTGGTCACAATATCTTTATTTTATTTTTATGTGGTACTGAGGATCAAACCCAGTGCCTCACGCATGCTAGGTGAGCACTCTACCTATGAGCCACAACGGCAGCCCTTGAAATAATACACTCTTTAAGCAGTAAAAACTCAAAAGAATCTTCCAATTGTCTTCACCCCCTCCAAAGAGAACAAAAAAAAAGTGATTTCACTTATTTTTTTTTCATCAATGTGACATAGTTCCTAATATAAAGTAGAATCTCTGTATATATGGATTGAATAAATGGTTGCTACAGTTCTTATATTTGTATGAAACTATGCTTTTTGAAGTACTTTTATTTAAGGCACTTCACTGATGAACAAAACATTTTATGTACTAGAATACAGCTACAGATGTCTTCAATTTATTCTTAGATCATCAGTAATCACATCAAGCTTAAAGCCTAAAAAACATTAATATGAAAAAAATTTCAAATTTCACATGAGCCTATGACTATTCTTTACTACAGAGCTATATTTAAGATAAGTGAGCTCCTGCTAGCTGTTTTTATTAATCTATATTGTCCCCATATTGTGTGGCTATGGATGGATAGACATTTAGATCTGCTTATATCATGTCTAGACTATTGGGATATAGTGGACAGGGGTACTTTATATATCTTTACTGATTGTCTTTAAGCAGTATATTGATTTAAAACACATTACTCAGTTCTTTCTAAACTTGAAAATATAAGCTAAGATAATAAATCCTTGTTGGGTACAGTGGCACACTCCTGTAATCCTAGTGGCTACTGAGGCTGAAGCAGGAGAATGGCAAGTTCAAAGCCAGCCTCAGCAAAATCAAAGCACTAAGGAACTCAGTGAGACCCTGATTCTAAATAAAATACAAAAAATAAGGCTGGGGATGTGGCTCAGTGGTCAAGTGCCCCTGAGTTCAATTACTGGTACCCCACACCCCCCCCAAAAAAAAGGATAATAGACTTTCTTGTAACACTCCTTTTATAAAATGATTCCTGACCCAAAATATTCCAAACACATGACATGTGTGCCCACACCTATATGCACACACACACTGTGTTTCTTGGGATATTCATCAGGATTCACAGTCATGCCTTTTGTCTCTCCAGATGGCCCATTGGTTCTGTTCAAACTGAACTCCAAGATTCCTCTCTCCTAATTGCTGGCTGCCAACAGGAGCTGTTTGTGGCAGCTGTTCCCCATGGTCAACTGCAACATCCCATTGTCTGGGGCTGAGTTCCAACACAGTGTTCAGGCTCTTCTTCCTCTTCCTACCAAGCTCATAGTCACAACCTGCCCTTGATTAGCTATGCAGAAAGCGGGAAGGGGCAACATTAATCATTGAAAATATCACCATCAAAGGAAAACGATTTGAAAGAACAGGAATTACTCTACCAGGTAAGACCTGTGATCTCAGTGTCTCTGACAGCAGCAACTAAAGTTGCAGAAGAATTTGATTATTAAGGTAAATTGCGTATTTCTCATTATTCATTCATTCATTTATTCAATGAATTTAATTGAGTGTAGAATATATAAGATTTCAGCTAAGTGCCTGGAGGTACAGGGAATTGGATGGTTTAAAACAAGAAGAAGGAAAGGAATAAAGGAAGGAAAGAAAAGAAATGCAAGGCATTTTCTCCAAGGAACACTCCAGACTTCAGTTAACTAAAAAACGACAAGCTCTGTTCTGCTGGGCTCCATGCTTCTGCACCTGCTGACCGCTCTGTCCCTGGAGCCCTTCACTCTACACTATTCCTTATACCATCCTCAACCTTCTTCAGCCCAGCTAATTCTGATTTAGCCTCAGACCTGATATTCAATATCATCTACTAGAAACCTTTCCTGAACTCACCTGCCAACCACAATAGCTGCCTCTCTTCATTGTACCTTCCACTTCCCATCGATTATTACAATTTTAATTATTTTTTAACTATGCTGTTTTACTTCCATATTTTATATTTAATATGACATTTAAATATAATACACACATTATATGCAACATGTTATGCATTAATAACATTTAATTCTATTTAATAAATATACTGTTGGTAATTTTATTTATTTATGTTCTCTCCCCAGAATATAATACCATGCCTACCATGCCATTTAGCAGGAAATTCCTACCCCATATATGTTCCTGAATAAAGAAATGAATATGTAAATTATAGATATAAAACAAAATGATGTAAGCTTTTAGTGGTTAAAATTCAAGGTTTGAGTCAGATTGCTGGGTTCAAATCCTTCTTTACCACTTACTAGCTGAGTAAATTTAAGCAAAGTACTAAGAATAAGGTTGCCTCAAGCAACAGATTTTTGGTAAGGATCCTGGGATAGTTAATTTTATGTGTCAACTTGGCTAGGCTATGGTGCCCAGTTGTTTGGTCAAGATACTCATCTAGATGCTACTCTGATTAACGTTTAAGTCAGTAAACTGATTAAAGTGGATTACTCTCCTTAATGTGTCCAGGCCTCAGCCAATCAGTTAAGGTCTTAAAAAAAAAAAAAAACAGATTTCACAAAGAATTTTCAAAAGAGTTATATAGAAACCCTGTCCAAGGGTGATACACATGAGTAATCCCAGCTACTTGGGAGGCTGAGGCAAATGGATTGCAAATTCAAGGTCAACCTGGAAAACTTAATGAGACCCTGTCTTCAAAATAAAAATTTTAAAAAAAAGGCTAGAAATGTAGCTCAGTGGGTTCAATCCCAGTAAAGCAGGAAAAAAGGAACCCTGCATGAGTTCTAGGGTTTCCAGCCTGTAGCCCTGAAGGACCTGGACTCAAGACAGCAACATCAACTACTATCTAAATTTCAATATTTCAAGCCCTACAAATTTTAGGCTTTATACTCCCCACAAATCACATGAACCAATTCCTTAAGATAAATATCTCTGTAGTAAGATGATGATGACAGATAGACAAAATTCATTATATAGATATACAGATGTGTGCATATACATACACACACATATAATATTGGTTCTGTTTTTCTGGAAAGCCCTAACACAGATCTATACTAGGGAACCCAGAAAAACCCAACAGCCCTTCCTCTCACAGAAATGGAAAGCTAGAGTCAGGCTCATGGAGACCACCATAATCCAGATGGCCACTCACCACACGAGGACCTTATCAGCAGATAGGTGGCTGCTCTCTCTAAAGCTTTGCCACACAGTGGTCCTGCTACTCACTTGGTGTCTCTACCATTCTCCACTAGCCAGAGATTGACTCCTTATGTGTTGATGTGTTTGGCTATCTTTGCCTTGTGTCTTCTGCTTACTCATGGTTTCTGCTCCCTCAGGGCATAACACTACTCCACGGCTTTTCTCCCAGCAATCTCTCTGCTTCATCTCCCGTGGTTGGTCTCTCCCCCCTCATGATTCACAGATCTTATTATTGAGAGCAGGAACGGGATTGGCATAGCTCATCTTTTGGAGCCATATGGTATAGGCATCTGGGCAGCCTATGAATTGACTGTCCTTATCACCCATCTCTGGGACAATGAACTCTGATTAGGGATGAGAGTCATGAGGCCAAGCCTAGCCATTTGAGACTGTTTCTTCATGGAGAATATAAAATGCTTCCTTTTGATGGAGGCTGTGAGTACATGATGACGTGTCTTTGAAGAGGAAAATGGTATTGGCAGAAAAGGGAACAGCCACCAGATGATGCCCAGCATAGGAGGTCTCAGTCCACCCTTGAAGAGGGAGCACTTAGCACTTTCAATAGCTGAAGTATAGACCTCCTCTGGACTATGCTCAGTCACACTCAAGGAGTGAGTTGGAAATTCCATTGGTAACAATAAAGACATGGATTGAGACAGATGATGGCAGTAGTGTTACTATCAATTATAATCACACAGTACTCACAGTATTATGATGAATCTTCTTGTTTTATTCTTATATCATTCGATTGGAGAGCCTACAGAAATGCTTGTTATTGGGGTGATAGGTGGCCAGGCGTAGTCCAAATTCTGATGAAATAGTCAACTATACCATAGACTAACTGGCCCCTTTTAAATTAGGCTGCTTGATATTTGGGGAAATTATAGTGAGATTTTATACCATCTCAGTAGAAGCAAAATGCGTTCACTCTGAGTTTGAGAAATGTAGCTCAACTGGACTGCGGCAAGAACGTCAAGGAACAGACAAATTTTATAGCCACAGGGTTGGTAGTAAGTCGTACCATCTAAGACCATAGCCATTTACCACCTGTGGCTAATGACATTTCAGTGAACTTAAATTAAAATTTTAGTTCTCAGTTGCATTAGTCACATCTCAAGAATCCAATAGCCAAATTTGGCAAATGCCCTTTCCATTTGTCAGTGAAGATATACAACATTTTCACCACCACAGAAAAGTCTATTGGACAGTGCCAATATGGCATGCAGAGTGCAATGTTGAAACGAATGGGAGCAAAGAGCTTTCCTTACAGAAAGATGACCCTAATGTTTCTAGGAATATACCTGTGGAAGAGAGTGGCCAGGAAAAGGATGTTTGAGTCCCTTGCCTCAGATATTGAATTTTTAAAGAAGCTGATCCAGTTCCTAAAAAATGAAATGAACACATTGGAAGATGTGGCAAGAGCACTAGAGCATGAAATCACACTGCAGGCCCTAGACGTTGCATCCTGAGAAAGATGTGCCCAGATAAGGGGGTGCAAGTGGGGTGCATAATTCAACATCACCTTTATAGAAGCCATGAAACTCAAAAAGAAATGGTGATTTTTCTAGAGAAATCTAATATAAGTCTCTAAGAAAGATAATTTTTAAAGCTAGCAAAAACATTAGAGTGTGGCAAATTTGAGGAATTCAAAATAGAAAACCATGGAATTCTATAGAGAGCTCATGAGTCCATCTCTCAAAGGCAGCCACATTCTCAGGTAGTTCTGGGGATTCTTACCCAAGCATTGGGCAGTGGGAAGTTTCCCACTTACACCACACACACACACACACACAAAAGGCAAAGAAAATTACAGAAATCAGAATAAGGAAGAGGAACTTGATAAATAACTAGAGGTGCAAGGGCTTCCGAGCCTTCCATTTCCAGTGTTGACAGTTACAACAAGAACAGTGAGCCAGGACTCAACCAAGGTCAAAGGAATGAGAGGGTCACAGAGCTTCAGGCCTGTACCATGAGGACCACTTAGACCCAAATCTTCATTGGTCAACAGTACTACGAATCACATTCTTCTCCTTTTACAACCATCTCATAATGTGAAAACACCTGTTATGTATAATAACGACAGACTCTAGGAATATTAACTAATTCCTTCCATTGTTTTATTTATCAATTAAGTTCTCTTGTCCTATTGGATTGGAATGGGGTGACCAATTGTATACCAGACTGTGATCAGTGTTACGTTCATCCCAGTTTGTCTCCGATGGCTCCAGTTCATGTTGTCCAGAAGCTATTAATAGTAGCCCCCTTTCACTCACAGAAGTCCCCATTTGGAGACTAAATAACATGGTCACCTACCCATAATGCTCTTTTCTAAGTGTGTTCCAAAATGCCAAGGGCAAAATGAACTGTTTCCAGACACTGGTGGTTTTAGTGCCACTTTTCATGCAGCAAATGTCACCTTGGGTGGAAGACATTACTTCACCAAGTTGGCACTGTTGACCATTTTCAAAACAACTTCATGCTGATGCCTTTTTTTAACCTTTCTGGGCTTCTCAGATTCTCAATTTTAGTGTCAATTTTGCTTAGCACTGTCTTCTTCCTGTCTTTCTTCCTTTGAGATTTCTTTTTCCCCTTTGGCTTTCTATTTCCTTATCTCTGTTGTTTGTCTACATTTACCATAATGTGTGCCTTCTATTTGTAGTTTCCCTTCTCCCCACATTCAATTTGTCTGTCACGTTTCAAATGACTATTTTTGAGTAAATGATAGCATTTCACAAATACCTGCTGGTAGAATAAGCAATACCTGATACCTAACCTTTTATTCTATTTCAAATATACCATGTTGAACTTCACTCTGATAGGTTCAAATTCCTAGTGCCTTTTAAAATGTCTGAAAAGCAGAGATCTGCTGACAAATACTTACTAACCTGTTCTTGGGAGGCGGGATATGGGAAGACCAGGTTTATAAAGTTTGCTGATTTCTATGGCATAAAGACCCTCATTTCTATGGCATAAAGACCCTCATTCAGGCTGCTGACATGACCTCAACCAGCTCACAAAATCTGTGAAGATTTAACAACTGGCTGTGATGAACCAATCTGAGCCAATTTCAGCAGCCTACGGCAAAACCTTTTACAGAGATACCAAAGGTAAAGTTCTAAAGAACAAATCACATTAATAAATTACCGCTTTAATTATTTAGATTTTGTTTTACATTAAAAGGAAAGTAATTTTATATCTTAAAGAAAAACATCTAAGGCTGTATTTGGTTCACTAAAAATCATAGAAAGGCCTTTTCCTGCTACATGATACTACAATGAAGTGAACTAACTGGGCTCTATTGCCCTTTCCTACACCTCCAAAGATTGATCCCAAATCTCAAACACATTGTTATGTAAGACTAGAACCCCAGACTCCTTGACTGCCACACTAAAGCACATCCATGAGCCAGAAAACTTCCACAAACTGGAACTGAGCCTCAGGGGAGAGAGAGAAGGAAAAAAAAAAAAGCAGACACTCTCAGAGCTGTAGATCAATTTACTAGCTATTGAAAATCCTTTGGCACTTAAAGAGTTATAAGATTGTCTTTTCTATCTCCTGAAAGATTGCAGAGGTCTAAAGGTTATATCTGGGATCAGTGATTTTTCACAGATCTAAGTATTATTTCTATTCAAAGTCAATTTATAGCTTTGTTTAGTTCTAGTGGCTTAATAGAAAAGAGACTAAAACAGGTTAGAGGTAGGGGAAAACCCTTTGAGGAATAAATAGTTTAAACACCACTCCCACCAGTTCAAATACTTTCATCAAATATAAGAAATTCTACACAGAATTCACTAGCTAGAGACACCCAGTGAAGGGCGAAATAAATGTTTTCTAGAGACTGTTCTGTGACCAACATAACATTACCTCCAAACTTGAAAGAAATAAGTGATCTGAGGAGGAAAACCTAAGGACTGATGATTGACTGACCCAAAACATTCTCTCTGTTGTCAAATTCGATAGTCATATTTGATCCTTGTCTCATATGAATGATCTCTTGGCTACCACTGACTCTGTAGGCACCTCTTCTTTGAATCCTGTGACTCACTGGGTGACAGATACACTGTCAGTTATATCTATGACAGGCATCACCCCACTGTGCTAATCAGCTTTTCATCACTGTGACCCAAATATCCGACAAGAACAAATTAGAGATGGGAAGATTTATTTTGGCTCAAGATTCCAGAGGTTTTGGTTCATCATCAACTAGCTCCGTTTCTTTGGGCCTAGGGTGAAGTAGAACATCATGGCAGAAGAAAGCTCAGCTCACAGCAGCCAGAAAGAACAGAGAAAAGGAAGGGGCCAGAGAAAAAATACCCCTTTCCAAGGCACACTCCCCACCATAACCCGTTTCTTCTTACTAGATCCCATCTTCCAGGATTCCATTCAGTCATCAATGACTTTATCCACCGACGAGGTCAGAGCCCTCCTCATCTAATCACTTCCCAAAAAGCCCCACCCCTGAACCCTGCTGCATTGGGAACCTTTTTTTTTTTTTTTTTTGGTAGTTGTAGATAAATAGCATGCCTTTATTTTATTTTTAGTTTTATGTGATGTTAAGGCTCCAACCCAGTACCTCACCCATGCTACCCCAGCACTCTGCCACTGAGCTACAGCCCCAGCCCAGAACCATGCTTTCAACATGAGACTTTGGGGGACATTTTAGATCCAAACCATAACACCTGTGCACACATACACGACAACCTGTCCCTTGTTAACACAGTGCCGGTTGAGTCCAGGTATGGAAGAGCAGTGTACTCGGAGGAAGGTGGCCCTCCCCTGCCCAGGGGATGAGCCATGAGAGTCTAAACCAATCCAGAAGCCTCATTCCCCATTGCTATAATTAGTTTACAACTTGGTACACAGGGCCAAGATCTAGCCAGCGTGACCGAGGATCAATTTCTCCTGCTACTCAGTTCTGCCTTTGAACTCAGTTTTGGATGTTTGACTCTGGGACAGCTTTTTTTGTGGTGATGAGAGGAAAGCCAAGAAACTCACCCAAAGCTAATGTAGAGCCTTGACATGAAGGAAATGTCCAATTAACTAATCCTGGAATCACCTACCCCCAGACTTCCTTCATGAGAGATGGTAGCCCTTGTTTATTAAGCCACTCTTACTTAGGGGTTCAGTACCTTACAGCCAGATATCTTAGTTGATGCTAATATGTTCTCTTCTTGGCATCTCTTCCAAAACCACCTGTTCTTCGGGTCCTGTCCTAACTCTACCCACCCTTCCTTACTGCTGTGGAGTTTCACCTTTGACCTTCTCTTATTATCATTTTCTATATTTGAGCTTTCTCCCTTCCACTTGGATGAATTCAGCTATATGTATTTATTTATAGGTATACGTAAATATTGAGGGCTTACTACCCTATTCTATGTTCTGGAGATACATTTAGTAAAGAATAAGACCACTGAGGTCCCTAGATAAAAGAATGGGGAAAAATCATAAATATAGACATATATTTGATGGAGAGCATAAAGATTAAGGGAAGGAATTGAAGTTGAGGATCATTTCACATCTTTAGTTTTTCAGGTGTGATCTTTTATGAAGTTCTCCAGTTTTTTTGCATCTTTTTATGTTGACTTTTCAAATTGACTTGTAGGAGCTCTTTATTCTAAACACTTCTCTTTCTATTCTCTGCATTTGTTATTCAGATTTTGTGGTGAAGTTGTGTGGATCCAGAGTATTCTTTGTAAAAGGACTTATTTTATTGAGTTAGTTTAAGGGAGTTCCATTTTTCTAGGAATTCATCTACATCTTAAAGGGTATTATCACAAGTTTTCTGAAGTATATAAATTTATAGCTAATTTTTGCTCTGTGTTCAGCTTTGGTTATACTCCCACAAGTTTGTATATGCAGTATTTTTCTTTTGGGTGTGGTTCTAAATGCCTTCTAATTTCCTTTATGATTTCTGCATTGATCCATGGGTTATTAAAACCTTCTCTTAATTTTCACATATTGATTTTTTCCAGTTATTGGCTTGTTAATGATTTCTAACTTAATTGCATTTGGTCAGAAAATGTGCTCTGTATTAACATTTTAAATGTTAGTTTCCCATTATGCCCCAATTTGTATAAATGATCTATTCTCTCCTAAAAAAATGCATTTAGTTCTTGAATGTTCTATATGCAATTATTAGGTCAAATCTATTAATATGTAGTTGAAATTTTCTCTCATTTCATTGACTTTGCTGTTACTAAGAGGTGTGTTCAAATCTCCCATTACCATCATAGATTTCTCTTCACAGTTCTGTCATTTTTCTTTCTATATTTTGAAGATGTATTACTAACTACATTCAAATTTTAAATTTCACATCATTCCCAGGAATCGAACATGTTATCTTTCTCTATAGAAATGCTTTTTTGCCCTAAAGTTTATTTTCACAATAAACTAATATAACTGCACCCACTTTCTTTTGGTGATCATTTACTGATTTCTCTTTCTCCCCATCCTTTTAATTTCAACCTTTCTTTATTCTTTCCACTGCTTTTTAAATGATTCCATAATTCTACTACCATTATAATGGTCTAATTGTAGTTTTCATTTCCAAAAATAAGATTATTCACTTCTCATGAGAAAACAAGAAACAGAACTGGCATTTCTGAAATTACAGTTTGTGGTTTTCAATACGATTGGTTTGCTATGGTAAGTCCTGTTCTTTCTCTAGAGACCAGTTCTTGTTTTTACTGAGCTTATGGGCTCTGCTGGAGAAACACATCTGCGTGGGTGAATGCCAGGGCAGGAACAGGAGAGATGCATCCAAGAGAGATGGTGCCAGTAAGCAATGCTAAGTGCAGGGTAGGTGTGCAAACCCAAAAGCCTACAGGGGCCAAACAGGTAATTTAAGCAATTAGCAAAGCAGAAATGAACTCTTGCAATTACTTGCCCTTCTAAAAGCAGCTATTCGTCATGGACCAGTCTTTACCCCATTGGATGTTGCCAAAATCTTTTTCAAGAGAAACCTGAATCTAGATTTGAGTGGGAAATCCACTGACTTGAAAATTTTGCAGCTAATTCATTTCTTTTTAATTTCACACAAGTCAAATAAATCATGTCTGTCACCTACATTTTCAAATCCTGGAAGAGGTCCTACATAGCACTTAGAGAAGGAGAACAATTGGAGAAGTTTGTTCCCCATCACTGCTTATCCTGCCAAATGCAATAACCCACTCCTTTTTATCAAGGGAAAGTCCTCCTGAGAAACTTAAATGTAATTCTCATCCTAGCTCTTGGGAAATGGGTTTTTAAGATCCTTGGCCTGGTCCACTTCCACAGGCAGCATGATCAACTGGTTCTTTAGAGGCAGAAATGGAAAATAGTAAGAAGTAAGAGTGGGGCTCACAAATGAAGGGATACCAAAAACATTGCTTCCAAAATAAAATTCAAAACTTGTCTGGGGCCCCTTCTGACAACATTATGCCAACATGCAACTTTGTCCTAATCTCTCCAACTGCGGCTCAGGTTGGTTCAGTCAGGAAACCAACTCCGCTCCACCTCTCTTTGTTCACTTTATGTCCTTCCCCTACTGAAGAGAAACATAAAAAGAAAAAGATGGAAGGAAAAGAAAAGATGCCAAAAAATATATTTATGATATATATGCAAGCACATGCTGGTGCAAAGTCCTTAATTCTTCTGCTTTTTAGTTATTATTGTCTAAAAAAATTACATTTACGAACTATCTTCAGGGAAACTTTAGGATATATACTGTTAAAAGGAGAAGGTGACTCAATGACTAGCTGAACAACAAAATGTGCTTTGGGAAAAAATAAAAAATAAAAAGGATTGGGCTCTTACTACTTACAAATCACTTTTAGGTGCTGTTATGTATGTTATTTTATGTAGTGCTTAAAGCAGAACCATGAAGTACTTCCATTTTATAGTGAGAAAACTGAAGCACAAAGAAGATAAATGACTTGCCAAGGTCGCAGATTTAATAAGTGAGAGTGCCCGGATTCAAAACTAGGCCTCCTGAGTCAAAATCCTATATTTTCAACTTTATCACACCTTCTCTGGCTAACAATAAGAAGAGAATCTCAGCTGCAGCCACCTGATTCTTAGTCAAGATTTGGACATAGTGTGGGGGCTGGGAGTTGCCAATGTTAAGAACTCAAAACCAGATCCAGAAATGATGGGGGGGGCGGGTAGCAGCGCGGGGTCGGCGGGGGGGGGGGGGGGGGGGGGTTGGGGGGGGGGTGGCTGTTAACAGCATGCAGAAATGCAGGACCTCTGGAGACTCCCAAGGAGACACTGAAGTCTGATTTTAAAATAGTGTCTCACCTTCTCCATAACCAAATCCCCACTTCCCTCCTCCAGATACCCACATTACTTCCCTGAAAATACAAGTTGTTTTACCCCAAATTCAAAGAAACTTCTTTTTCTATTTCCTTTTTCTCATCCCCTTCCACAACCCAATCAACTATTTGGGTGCTTTCGCTTAACAAATTCTAAACTTTATAGGAGATTGTTTAATTATCCACCTTAATATTTTTAGGATATTAATTAGGTAAGTCTGCATATATTCCTCATTTGAAGAAAATATACTTCTTACGTAGAGTATGTGGGAGGAAATTCTGTTTTTATCATAGTTTCAATTAACAAAATTGTATTTATACACATGTAAAATTGTATTTATACACATGTAAAATTTTTTACATGTATTTACACATGTAAAAAACTCTCACATGCTACTGTGGCACATTCTTTGGTCATATAACTGTATTGACTAGTTAGAGTGGGTTATTAGATGAATTCTAATTTCCTTAAATATGCAAAATATAAGATTTCTCAGGGAATTGTGATAAAAGAAATGTTACTAGTAAAGAAAATCCATAATTCATATGCCATCTCTCTGGTCAATACTCAGATTGTTCCTTCAGAGGACTCAGTAATTGTTCGTTAGTGTTTTTATTATCAAAGGCTTATTTTAAAATCTAATCTAAAAATACAAAATCATGTTAGCACTAGCATGATGTCACAAGTGGAAAATTTCACACTGAATCTGATGTGATGGGTTACAGACAAAGTGCAAACACACACAAAAAAATATTCCATGAAATTACCTTCAGGCTATGTGTAGAAGGTATACAGAAATCAAAATGATTTCATGTTTAGACTTGAGTCTCATTCCCAAAATGTCTCATTACGTATACACAAATATTGCAAATTTTTTAAAAAATCAAAATCGGTAACACTTGTGGTTCCAACCATTTCAGATAAGAGATATTCAACCTATACAATCCATCTCTCTATATGATGAAATATAGGCTTTGCTAGAGGCTTGAGGTGTGGGGCTTCTTTTCTCTATCTCATCTTGGGTCTATCTTACCCACAACAGCTTTTTAGCTCTAAAAGTTCATGAGGACTTTAATGAAACATTTTATAGCAAAAACATTGTTTTATTTACTTCAATCAATACCTACTGCAGTGCCTTGGAATGAATTATGGAAGGAAGGGAGACAGCATATGAAAGCTGTAAACTTCTAGGTACTTGCCCACAAACAAAATTAAGCTTAAGTATAGATTTCTCCACAAATGACTCAAACCTATCTTTGAAGAGTTTTCCCATTCCCATCGGGAAGGTACTTGGGAAAACAAAATCATTAACATTTACTTGATGATTTTTGTTATAAAACTGTTCATCTTCAAGAAACATCTGCTTCTTGATCTCTTTTGGCAAACACATAGCCACATACAGCATGTATTGAAATTCTTTGTCATTAGGTTAGAAAAACTGAAATAGTTTCCTGACTCTGTCTCCTGTAAGAAGCAATTATTGCCTCATGAGGGGTCGATGGTTATCAAACCAGTGTGTTTCTTTTTTTTTTTTTTTAACAGAAAAATTCATGAAGTGTTTTTATAAAGAACATTTTTAAACCTCCAGCAATTTATTTCATCTATATTTCCAGGACCTTTGACTAAAACTAAAAAAATCCATTAGGTTTACCAAAGCATTTCACTGGGCACCACAACTTTGTGTAAAAATTGGTTTCCCCAAGGGCTCCTATTATATTCAGTGACTTCTAAAGTACAATGTCACATAACTCACAAGCTGGCCCCAGTGAGTCATGGCCCAATAACAGCAGAGAAAGTCAAGGTGAAGCTCAACAGTATTCTGCTATGGACTAAATGGAGTAAGGACATCCTGCTTCTGTCTTCCCCCCTTTAGTCCAGAAACACAAAAATCTGCAACTTCTTTCATTAGCCACTCAAAGGAGTCTCATTACCATACTAAGGTGCCTTGCAGAACACTATTTGATGTTGATAAAGTTCGGTGAGTCTATCTATCTCAAAGAAACTGGAAAGAGAAGTAAAATGGTGAAATGATAAACATTCAATATGTAGAGGTGACTATTTCCTCTCCTTCCTGGAATATTGAGTCCTAAGGGTAACTTAAGTTTTGTGTGCCATGTCTGGGGATTGCTTCAGCAGGTCAAATGATCCCACAATTCATTTACCCTACAAGTCCCCACATGCCCAAACAGAAAGGACTCAGAATACATGGGTTATAAATGAGCTGTTCAATGAAAAATACAAAGTAAATTAAAAATTCAGTTCCAAAAGATAAAAACACTAACAGTTTATTTACAGAAGTCATGATTCTATCCTATCTGTCCACAGGGTAAACTCTTATGGGCTATTTTAGTTTCCGGTGACTGCTGCAACAAATTATCACAAACACGGTGGCATAAACCAAGACATTTATTCTCTCACAACCCAGAGGCCAAGTGCCAAAATCAGTTTCTCTATGCTGAGATTAAGATATTAGCAGGACCTCGCTCCCAAATCCATTCCTTGCTTCTTAAAGCCTCCAGTGGCTGCTGCTGCAGTCTTTGCTTGATAGTCCCATCATCCAAACTCTAATCACATGACCTCCTTCAAGTCACTCTTAAAGGACATTTGTGATGGCATTTATGACCAGATAAAACAAAATAATCTCATCTCAAAACCCTTAATTTGATCAACATCTGCAAAATTACTTTCTTCACAACCACATGTTCCAGGAATTAGGGTGTCCATATCTTTGAGCATACCACACAGACCAAAAGCAAAGTTCAAGAATCTGACTGAAAGCAAAGAAAATGGTTAAAAGAAACCTGGGTTTTCCATAAGCCTCACACAAGTCCTTTCTTACTTCCTGGCTGCATAATGTCAGGTGTTTAGATAGAGTCACACTCAGGGGCTCAGTCACAATGCTGCCTTAATCATTGACCAATGAAGAAGCCGATTCACTTACCACTTATCTATTAATAAAGATGTTTGTGGTGGAACAGGGCAGTATTTTTACCTGATGTTGAAGTAGGGCCAATATTTTTCTGATTATCCCGTGAGTCTTTTTATAAAAGCCTTTCAGCTCATAAATTATCTGGAGGCCAACTTTAAAAAAAAAAAAATGTCCGCAGAATATTGTCATTGACACAGATAATTACAAATAGGGAGACAGAGTTTATTTCAAAAGCAGTCAAGTGAGGCTCTGGGAAAATATCTGGCCAGATTCTGGCTTCCTGGTGCTTAGCCTTCAGCTGCTAAGGTATGTAAATGATCCCATCCAGGGGCCCAGCTGTTGTAGGTTGAAATGTGCTGATGAAACTCAACTGGGATTCTAGAGAACACAAATCAAATTGTAAGCAAAATTACTGAAATACACCAGCACTCCTTTGAAGCTTTATAGGCCAGCCCAAGAAAAATGACTAATGGATAATAATACACACTTCTGGCAGGAATCATAAGCAAGGAAGGAAGTTGCATGTAAAATAATAATAAAGAATATTAAATTGCCACCAGGCCCTGTCAGGGACAAATGAAATCAGAACAGATTCTTACCAGTCATTTACTCACTCCCTTTGAAAAGTGTCCCAGGAATCTGCAGACAAAGGATGCTTTCAATCATGTTGCCTTTGTGGTAGAAAGGAAAGTTTTCTCAGATATGGAGAAGGACGATGAGGGACACTCCCCTGAAAAGGAGGCTGGCAGAGGCCCCGTTGTGCCCTGTTCACTGGGTACTAGGTGGGAAAACAGACTGACTGTGCCAGCCACTTGTAGAGAGGGGTATGCACTTTCTCTAAAATAGCCATAGTTTGATGGCTTTTCATGTCTTCTCTTATAATATCATTATCTCTTCATGAATCTATCCATAGATGAATATACATGTATATGTGTAATATGTATACTTATATACATATATACCCACAAAATAGAAAATATTTTTAATTGTTAATTATATTTACTCCTAAGTCAATTCATTTCAAAGTAGAACTTCATTAATTTAGGAACTCCTTGTAAGTTTAAATCCAAAGCTCAATCATTTATCACTAATAAGCCCACCTGCTGGCCCTGCTCTGCCCTCCTTACCTTCAGGATTGAAGCCAGGAAGGTCCCTGAAAGCCCAGCCTCAACCTTCTGTCATGTGCACGTCCCAGACACAGCCCACACTCAACTCTGTAAAAGACAGCAAAACACCAGGGCAGAGGACAAGCGGCTTCTAAGCTCAGATGGCTAAGCTGATGTCATTCTGTTTTTTCGTCTTATTGATCTAAGACAGCAGTTCTCAATCCTAGTTGCACGTGGAAAACATTTGGGTAATGTCTGTACACATACTTGAAATCCAAAACCCACCCCCAAACACTTGGATTCAATTGATCTGAGATGAGAACCAATACTTCTTACCATTCCCTCAGTGAAATATAATGCCACACAAAAGTCAGAACTATTGTTTTGACACTTTGTATCTCCAACAACTTCCCACCTTTCCTTCATGTTCACTAACCAGGCCCACACTTTGTCATCCATGTTAGGTCTTGTCACCTTCATTCTGCTGCCTAAAGCTTTGGAACTGGCTCCCTCTTCTCTAGACTTGGCACATTATCTAACAAAACTTCGTTCAACTCTTTTCCCTGTCCTGGCTTCACCGGCTAGCCCTAAAGGTACACCAACTGTGTTGCTCAACTTCCCATCAGTGACAAAAATACAACTTCAAAAGAGAAAAGGCTTCTTCGGGCTTATGATTTCAAATTCTTCAATTCATGGTCACTTGGCCCTGTGACTTTGGGGTTTATGAAAAACAGTACAAGATGGTGGAAGCGCATGGCCAAAGAAACCCATTGACCTCATGGTGGCCAGGAAGCAAAGACGGAAGAAAGGGTCAGGGTCCCTTCAAGGGCACACCCCAGTGACCTAGCTTCCTCCTAATAGGCCCTACCTCCTGAAGGTTCCACCACCTCTCCATAGAGCTGCAGACCAAGGCTTTTAACACACAGCCTTTGGGGAACATTTCCAAACCATAGCACCAAATAGTATGACGAAAATAGCTTTCCAAGAGTCTGCCCACGCACCCTCCTCTCCTTCACTTCAGCCATCTCAATTCGGACAAGTCACATTAGGTTGGCTCCGATCTACATATTGTGGGGTCGGGCTCCAAATTCCTTAATAGGACACCCATAGCACAAGAGTTAATAACAAGAATCAACAAATGGGACTTACTTAAACTAAAAAGTTTTTTCTCAGCAAGAGAAACAATAAGAGAAGTAAATAGGGAGCCTACATCATGGGAACAAATTTTTACTCCTCACACTTCAGATAGAGCCTTACTATCCAGAGTATACAAAGAACTCAAAAAATTAAACAATAAGAAAACAAATAACCCAATCAACAAATGGGCCAAAGACCTGAACAGACACTTCTCAGAGGAGGACATACAATCAATCAACAAGTACATGAAAAAATGCTCACCATCTCTAGCAGTCAGAGAAATGCAAATCAAAACCACCCTAAGATACCATCTCACTCCAGTAAGATTGGCAGCCATTATGAAGTCAAACAATAACAAGTGCTGGCGAGGATGTGGGGAAAAGGGTACTCTTGTACATTGCTGGTGGGACTGCAAAATGATGAGGCCAATATGGAAAGCAGTATGGAGATTCCTGGGAAAACCTTTTCCTCTTGCAACTCAATAACATTCAACACTGTTTTTAGTCAACTTTTTCGCTGCTGTGACTAAAGAATCTGACCAGCACTACTGTAGGGGAGGAAAAGTTTATTTGAGGGCTCACAGTTTCGGAAGTCTTAGTCCAGAGAAGGCCATCTCCATGTCTCAGGGCTTGAGGTGAAGCAGAACATCATGGTGGAGTGTGTGGCAGAGAGAAGCAGCTCACTTCATGGTGGCCAAGAGGCAGAGAGATAAATGCCAGCTCCAGATACAAAATATATACCACATAGCCACACCCCCAATTAACCACTTCCTCTAGCCATATCCATCTGCCTCTAGCCACCACTCAGTTAATCCCATCAGGGATTAATTCGCCGATTGGGTTAAGACTCTCACAATCCAATCATTTCTCCTCTGAACCTTCTTGCATTGTCTCACATGTGAGCTTTGGGGGGACACCTCACATCCAAACCATAACAAACACCTTGGTTCATATTTGGGCCAAATTCCATGCCCTGGCTATTTCCTTGCCCACCTATACATTTCCTATTACAGGGCTTCATAAGCCACAACTATCACCATTTAAAGCCAAATAGTTCTATCTGGGGGTAAGAAGGTGCCATTTCATATATTAATAGGATATTTAGCAGCATCCTTGGTCTCTGCTCCCTAGATGACAGGAGCCCCCTTCCTCAAGTTGTAACGACAAAATATGTTTATAGACATTGTCAAATATTCCCTGAGAAGGCAAAGAATTGCCTCCGTACCCCATTAAGAACTCCATATGTTAGATTCTCCCAAACTACTCTAATCAGATTGGTTCCTTTGCTATCGCGTGTGTGTGTGTGTGTGTGTGTGTGTGTGTGTATGGTTGTGTGTGTACATATATATTTTCCCTCAGTTTTGGTCTTTCTGGTCTTTCTCCAATTTATAATCCATTACTCTGAAGTTTCTTCTTTCCCCTGAGGTGGCAACCTTCAGCTTCGAGTCACCTTCCCAGAGGATGCCAATCCCAAGGAGCTGAGACAGGGTCTCGTCACTGCAAGGCCATCCCTAACCATCCCTTTTCAGGTGAACATTAGGAGAATCCTGCAAAACCTATCTCAGGTCTGCTTTCAATCCAGGCTGAACCTGTATATTCTGAAATCTCCTTAAAATTACAACTGTGGCGGGGAGGATGGAAAGGGAGTTGTTAGTGGGTACAGAGGTGGAGTTGGTTAGGATGAAGAATTTCCAACATCCTATAGCACAGTAGGGTAACTATGGTTGACAGATATTAATTGTACGTTTCAAAATAGCTAGTACAGAGAATTTTGAATACTCCCAACATGGAGAAATTACAAATGTTTTAATTGATACATCATTTACCCTGATCTGATCCTTAACACTTTGAATACATGTATTGAAATATCACCGTGAATGTGTATAATTATTATGTCAATTAAAAATTAAAATATATTAAGAAAAAATTACAAATGTGATTTCTTCATTATATGCCTTTGTTTCATAAAGACTACCCTTAGGCTATAAACCCCCAAACCACTAAATTTACTTATATAACAATGAGCATGTTTCTAGAGAAAACATAGACTAGAACCTTTCTTAACATTGGAAATGCTAACTTGGTTTATGACTCTTAACACTAATTTTTGCCTCACTGAACAATTGTTCATTCCTTCCTCTGACTTGTGAAATGGAAATTAAAGTGTTATTGCAAAGCATTTTGAAATTCCAAATTGGGTGGAATTTCATTTCAATTCATTTTGAGCACCACTTCTTAATTATTTGAGCTAATGGAGAGGGACGGAGGACCAAAAATAGAAAATTCACAAGATGCAAATTTAAGCACAAACTGACACATACACATATCCTCAATTTTTCAGAAATTATAAGGTTATCAAAAGTTAGTAGATGAATTTTATTGTGTGATTTATAACTCTCCCAAATGATGAATTGCTGTGTTTCAGCATCATGTTACTGGAATAGCACAACTAGAGGAGTGATTTTCCACAGTTCCTCATTATCATTGGAGGTTATTTCAATGTCAACACTTTTTTGTTGGGTTTACATCAGAATTATCTTTCTTTTTAAAACTTTCTAATTCTTTGTGCTATCTTCATTAAATCCACATTATTTTTTCTTGTGGTAAAATATATATATATAATTTACCATTTTAACTATTTGAAATGTACAGTTCTGTGGCAAAATGTTAATTTGTACTGTTGTGCAGCCATCACCACCATCCACCTGCAGAAGTTTTGCATTTTTCAACATCAACATTTTTGACAGTTCTTTCTGCTAACATTATTTTAAGTTGATTTCCTGTAACTCCTATTGAAATAAATATAAATTTTCCCAAAATGATTGTTTTGAAGAATACTGTTTATATAGGCTTATTAATTCAACTTTCTTATATTAAATATAAGCATCTTCTTTGTTTTGCAGTGCTGGGGATGGAAATCAGGGCCTTGCACATGATAGGCAGGCTCTCTGCCACTGAGCTACAGCCCAAGTGCTGCATTCTAGTTTTTTCATAGTAATGTTTCATACATACCCATTGATTTAGTCAGCTTTTATCGCTGCTGTGACTAAAAGACCCTATCAGCACAATTGTAGAGGAGGAAATGTTTATTTAAGGGCTCACAGTTCAGATGTCTCAGTCCATAGAAGGCTCCATGATGTGGGGCTCCAGGTGAGACTGAACATCATGGCAGAAGAGTGTGGCAGAGGGAAGCAGCTCACTGGGTGATCCGAAAGCAGAGAGAAACTCCTCTTGCCAGATACAAATATAAATCCCAAAGCCATGTCCTCCAATGATCCAACTCCTCCAGCCACACCCTACCACTTCAGTTACCATGCAGGTGATCACTATCAGGGATTCATTCACTGATTAGATTAAGACTCTCACAACCCAATCATTTCTCCTCTGAACCTTCTTGCATTATTTCACATGTGAGCTTTTGGGGGACACCTCACATCCAAACCATAACACTCACTACTCAGTGATTAGCCCTATTCTTCCTCTGTTACCCTTTCAGTAGCTAAGTGGAACTTAACATGTACAGAGCTTCTGGTAATCTTAAACAGTATATAGACTATAAGGTTGTTGACCAAACTGATATGTTTTTGTATCTGTAAGATTAAAAAGTTATTTTAACAAATGTGCTTCTATTTGATTCAAAAAGATACCTATGTTCATTAATTAAATGATGTTAAGACAAAAGAATGATCACTTGATTTTTATAAAAAGGTTTCTGCTTTTAGACAAAACCATTTTGGTTTAACAAATGCAAAACATTACTGAGGAAAACAGAAGTTTCATAAAATTTTATTGATAAAGTTTATTTTAGTTTTCCATAGTCCTAACTTGATTGATTAATGAAGGTCATTTTTAGCTGTCCATTGTTGAGAGCCATGCATGGGCTGAGTGTGAGCCATGTTGCACATAGCAGCCTAGTGAATAGGATAATCTGGTATCTGGGAACCAGTGGATATTTCCTCTGTGTGAGACTGCCCAGACACAATGTGAGTCCTATTCTGCTCTGCCTGGTCCCACACAGCACTGAAGATGGGGTGACCTGCTACAACCACCCAGCCACACAGCTCCTCTGAGATGGGTGTGACCTGCCAAGATGCCAGTCAACCTGCCAACTGCAAGACTCATGAAGCAAGACTCCATCCTTCAAACCTTACACCTGCCTTTATAAACAATCCACAGGAGCCATTTTCTAGTTGTCTGGTTCCAACTCCTGTGTGGACTGGACATATCAGGTACTGTCAGAGTCCAGCTCCAACAGGGGGTCTCAGGAGACGAACGGATGGTGAGGAGTCAGCAAAAGGGGTGTGGAGAAACAACACAGACACCAAAGGGAAGGTGCTGATCCAAATCTTTACTTGTGAAGTTGATCACATATACTTTTCATTTTGGCAGGCTCACAGTACTTTGTGGTTGCAAAACAGGAATCATTATTCAAAGAAACAAAATATTACGTAGCTACAATTAGAATAGAAGAATGTCTCTTGGCTTAGGCATAAGCAAGCATTTGTACTTTCAGTTCGCGTTTTGCTTTGAGCTGTTTCTGCTTAGTTAACTTTTAATAATAGTTAGAAATGTCCCAAACTAATGGCCTATACCTTGACTATTCTTTCTTAACTTACTGACTGGAACCGGTGCCATGGTTACAGCAAGTGGTTGACTTGTTATTAATTTTAATCAAACAAGAGTAAGAGCACAAACCATTGTGCACAGGAACAAGAACAAGTTGCCCAGTACTAAGCACTGATCTGTCTTCTTAACATTAATTTTTCTTCTCTAGATTTTAATTTAATTTCTCAAAAACTTCCTTGTCAGGAATACAGGGAGTTTTTCATTAGACATTAACAATTTACGCTCCACAGCTGAATCATTGCATTTAGAGCAAACAGATCTATTCTTTAGAAGTAGTTGCATTAATTGGGAAAGTCATGTTTTTTCCTTCATACTTAATGGTCATATGAGAAGTCGCAACTATACTTATTAAAGGAATCCAAAAACAAATCAGCCCATTCCCAGAAACATACTGCGCTCCTCCAGAGGATGGACGCCTTGCGCCATCCACCTCAGTAGAGCCTTGCCATTGCCTGAGTCAGGGGAGGGGTGCAGCAAGGTACTCCAATCTTTTAAAGCTAATTCTGACTTTGTCTTTTGCTGTTCACTAATTAATCTAACTTTAACTTCTCAGGTGGCTTACACCCTCCTTGGCAGGGAGAAGAACCCCCTAATGAGGCACTGGCGGCCACCCCCATAGTCCATGGCTATAAGGACTATGGAATCTTCATAGGTATACCTATGGTATTAAATTATAAAAAAAAATTCTTTGAATTTCAAAATAAATAAGCAGATATTTACCAAATCATCACAAAATTCCAAGCTTTGGAATAGAGGGAAACATTTTTACATTTCTTTTCCTATACTAGAACCTCAAACTTCATCTAATTTCTGTGAGAAAAGGACTGAAGCAAATAGTGGTGACAGTAACTAAACACATCTCTGAGATCAATTTCCTTCACAAAAATCCTTACAATAACACCAGAGACTTCTGAGTCCTGGTTTAAAAACTTTCCTATGTGGTAATACATATCTCATTTAAAGGAGTGGGGTTTCCCATAGTTCCTCATTAAAATGTGTGGCAATTTTACTTTCAGCCTTCTTTAAAAGATGGTAACTAACTCCCTGTTTGCTCTTTCTTGGCTAATGATCATTTCCAGGTAATTTTCTGTAGTTCAGTGAAAGTTAATAATATTTCTCTGCTTGGGCTACAATAACAAAATACCATAGGCTGTGGGACTTACACAACAGAAATTACTTCTCATAGTCTGCAGGCCGGGAAGACAAGATCCAGGTATCAACATGATGAGTTTCACTTGGGGCCCTCCTGTTGGCTTGTAGTGACCACGACCTCTCTGTGTGCTCACATGAACTCTTCCTTGCAAGCTCCAGAAAACTCTGATCTCTCACTCTTTTTTATAAGAGCACTAATCGTATCAGATCAGGGTCCCCTCAGTATGACCCCAATTTAACTTTAATTCTTTTTTTGGTACCAGGGATTGA
Organism: Callospermophilus lateralis; assembly: GCF_048772815.1. Taxonomy (NCBI): domain Eukaryota; kingdom Metazoa; phylum Chordata; class Mammalia; order Rodentia; family Sciuridae; genus Callospermophilus; species Callospermophilus lateralis. Next base: position 43,960,288 of record NC_135316.1, on the reverse strand, counting down.
AGCCAGGATCACTTAATCACTGAGCCACATCCCCAGGCCTTTATATTTTTAGTTTGAGACAGCATCTCACTAAGTTGCTTAAGGCCTCACTAAGTTGCCGAGGCTGACTTTGAACTTGCCATCCTCCTGCCTCAGCTTCCCAAGTCACTGGGATTACAAGTATGCATCACCATGCCCAACTTAACCTTAATTCTTTATAGGTCCTCCAATTAGAGTTACACTGGGGGTTAGGGCTTCAATATATATGAATTTGAGACATAGGAACATAAACATTCAGTCTATCGCCACTTGTATCTCTTTCTAACTGACAAGTCATTGGTAGATTAATCAGCTGTACCTATGTCCATTACAAAAGTGGGGTTCAAGACAATCTCCGAGGATTCAAACCCAACAAAAGGTCTTTTTGACTGTTAGATTCAGAAACTAAAACAAAGTATTATTTTGCCTTACGTATGCCCAAATTGACTCCACCCTAGAATTAAACCATGGGATGATGATAATAAGATAAAACTCTTTTGAGATTTTTCTAAGACACAGAAAGAAGACTACACATTTCAGAGGAGAAAAACGTATAATGAAATTCCACTGTTGGTTCTGTTTTTAGTTTTGCTCATGTTTTAAAAAATCACACTCCCCAAACAAAAGCCAAAACATCAACATCTCTGATTCTGACATTAGCTCACGGAAAGAACTTATACTTTGAACTCACATGGTTCTGAACAGAGGGAAGAAGAAACATTCAGTATTTCAAGGTCAGAGCATCATGGCACAGATCATTTGTTTTCTAAAAGTCCTTGCAACCGACATTTTTAAAACCCACAACTTTCACCAGCAGAACATTTGGAACAGTATACTCCAGCATTTCAAGGAGGTCAAATTTCTTTCCTACAACTCTTAAGAGCCACCTCTTGAAACTTTCCAGTTAAGATTTTCAAAACTCCACCAAATAACAGCCCCAGAGGAAAGCCTCTAATATGGCTGTCAGTGAACTTGACTTCTATCATAAAATGGAAACATTGTCAAGCATTTTCTCCTTTAGCCAGAAATTCACAAGGGCTTTGGAGCAGCTGCCAATAATAACTATTCAGGAAAAAAAAAATGCCCAAATCAGTTAGATCTCATCCTAATCTCTGTGACTTTCCAGTCAGATGAAAGCATAATTATTTATAAATATATTTATTTATGAAACTATAGTTATAATTTCCCAAATAGAGATATACATATATAAGTGTAAAGAAGGATTATTGATTTTTGATAGTGTTTTTCTTTAAGTTAAAGATTGGCAAATTTTAAGTTAGTTCTTTAGTCGCTGATACATAAAAAGGAGTGAATTAACATAAATATTCATTTGCTTATTCAACAAATTTTATTGATGATCTATTATGTACTATGCATTGTGTTGTTTGCCCTGGAGCAAAATAAAGAAATAAGTACTTTTTCCCATTCTATGAATGTGCAAACAGATGTCAGGGCTGAGCAAAAATTACAGCCTGCCATCAAGGAGAAGGAAGCAATTCAAATAACCAAGTAGCCTAAACTTGTACTTTTGTTTCTAACTCAAAACTATGTAAATTTTATGCAATGCTTTCCAAAAAAGAAAGAGCAAGAAAATATTTCCATTTCCCTTTTCTTTTTATATAAAGAAATTAGAATGAATTGGACATAATTCCTTTTGCTCATGTATGAATACATGACCAGCATAACTCTACATCACATACAACCACAAGAATGGGAAGTTATACTCCATGTATGTATAATAAGTCAAAAACATGTTCTACTGTCATGTATAACTAAGAACAAGAAGTTAAAAAATTTAAAACAAAAATAATAATAAAAAGAAATTAAAGTTTGCTTAATCTTGGATTTTATTCACTCCTCATGCAACCAGAAAATAAAACGGAGAAAGAGAATTAAATAAATGGTGAATAACCCAGAAAATGTTGTTAGTTACTATAACAAAAGACAATTCCAATGAACGGATTTTGGACTCTACCATTACTGTGCTTGTCTTTTCCATTTTTAAAAAACAAGAGGGAAAAGTCATTCTTAGTAGGAATTAAATGTATTTCAAGAATTATGGGGGACTGCCAGGCATAGTGGTGTAGAGTTGTGATTCTAGCAACTTGGGAGCTAAGGCAGGAGGATCACAAATTCAAAGCCAACCTCAGCAACTTAGCGAGCCCTAAGCAACTTAATGAGATCCTGTTTCAAAATAAAATGGGCTGGGGATGAGGCTCAGTGGTTAAGCATCCTTGAATTCAATCCCCAGTACAAAAAAAAAAAAAAAAAAAATGTGGTGTATTAGGTAGTATTGTTCATAAAACCCCAGAATATATAAAGTCCAAAGATGTAAAATTTTCTGTAATTTCTGACAATTGTAGAAGTAAAGGTTCATTAATTGGTCAATTGACCATTTTGCTGTCTATTAGTGAAAGTAAAGGAGCATACTTGAAAGGAGAGGACTAGGTCTCAAAAGATTAGAGGCTCACTTAATGGTTGTTGAAGCTGAAAGAATGAGTTGATATTTCAGGATTCTTTTTGCATAATAATAGGTGCTCAATAAAGTGCTTACTGAACAAATAAATACTTGATTACATCTCTCTAAAGACTTGAGTTCTCTTTGATGATGAGACCTGTTGGTTCTAAGAAGGTATTTCCAACATTATTGTGAACAAATCTCACTTATATAAAATTGCAGAGCCTAAGAGGTTCTAAAGGGGAAGGAAGGTAAGCAGCTCCCCACCCTCCCTCCCAACACACACACACACACACACACACACATACACACACACACACACACACGCTATAGGCAGGTCATCTATGTATAGTTTCATGTGGCCCTCTTACTCCATAAACAGCTTCCTAACTGGCCACTAACCCCTGGCTATGCCTTTCAAACCCAACCTCCACCTCCACAGAGGCCTCACAGGGTCTTTGCAAACTGAAATTCTCTGACACTGCTTAAAACTATTCTGTAAACCCTAAGAAGCAGAATCCAAATATTTTACTAGAGTATATGAAACTTACCCTGACTTGACTCTTGCCTGTTCAATAATTTTTGCTCGGTTGGTTAGCTTTTTGGTTTGGTTTTTGTATTGTTGGGCTTACTTTTGTTTTGAGTTTTCTTATGGTTTTGTTTCTGGTGAAAATAGAAGGTGGGCTTTTTCTTTTTTCTTTTTCCTTAGATTCAGGTTTCAACAACACAGAGTTGTCTCCTAGAGCTAGTGTTCTTCATCTTGCCCACTAGGGTAAGGAACTTACAAGGCTCCTCCCCTTCCCCTTTGCTCCCCTTTCTCTTCACCTTTAACATTATGTTCTGTTATCTCCTCCAGCAAACCTAAGACAGGACTTTTTTCCCTCCATATGTCCCTTTCTGATTCCTACAGTTGCTCTAGCTACATTAGCACTGCATTTCCCAATTCTTTTATCATCATTCAACTCCCTTACTAATCCCCCAAACTTTCCTCATTTCTGTGTCCCCGTCGTGTTGGTACAGTTTGACCCACCATAGGTACTCAAGTGACTCTGAGTTAATGAGTGAATGCTCGGTGGCTACACAGGGGAAAACTTGCAGCATCAGTTTGGGTTATTCACCTAGAACCATCTTCATGAGTTTCTTGTTACTTAGCCCCATGTCTACTCAAAGGACATCTAAGAATAGAAAGAAAAGTGTTTGGTGGCCCCAAGAGGCAAGTACTCTGAAACTTTTTAACTGAACAGAGTAAAGTAGAAATTTCAAGAGGCTAACATATCCCCTAAACTATTTATTAAAAAAAAAAAAAACAAGCCCAGTGGCCCAGTGAATACCTCCACCACCAAGTTCTTAATGACAGGAGAAGGTGAACTCATCCCTGAGTTCCACAAGTTCAGAATATTTTTTATTGTTTAAACTCTTTTCTTTTTATGTAAATTTATCACTCTTTCCATAAACTTAAACAGATTTTTATAAATCACTTACCTGTTAAATAACCAATTCCAGGGCTGGGGCTGGGGCTCAGAGGAAAAGTGCTCGCCTAGCATGTGTGAGGCGCTGGGTTTGATCCTCAGCACCACATAAAAATAAAATAAAGGTATTGTGTCCACCTACAACTAAAAATTAAATGTCAAATAAATAAATAAATAAATAAATAACCAATTCTAGCCAGGTACATTGGTGGACATCTTTAATCCCAGTGGCTCAGGAGGCTAAGACAGGAGGATTGCAAGTTCAGACCCAGCCTCAGCAACAGTGAGGCACTAAGCAACTCAGTGAGACCCTGTCTCTAAATAAAATACAAAATAGGGCTGGGAATGTGACGTAGTGGTTTAGTGCCCCTGAGTTCAATTCTCGATACCCCCCAAGAAATAATAACAACAATTCCCCAGGCAAATAGCAAAACTGATATTCAGATGGCCTATACTTATCTTATGGTTCCCCATCTTTTCCTGACTCCCCTAAGATGCCTCCTTAGGTATGGGATGTTACGGTTCCTTTACTTATCTTCCCCAAAACCAAGTGTAGGTCATGATTCATGAAAAAAATCCAAAATAAAAATGGAAGGAAATTAGAAATAATAGGAAGGGGACTTGTCCCCAATATGAAAGCTACATAAAAATTCCCACTTGTATGCCTGATGACTATAGATTTCATTCATACCACCACCAGCCTCATTTCTGGAGAGCTTCTACCGAATACTATTATGAATATTCCCCACTTGTGATGGGGTAGTGTCCTAAAAAACCCATCATTTGTTGAAAATATGATAAGTTGGAAATGCATTGAATACCTTTAACCTAACCTAATATCATGGCTTAGCCACGCAGCCTACTGTAAAGGATCATCAGGATTGTTAGCCTCACAAATGTGTAGCTGACTAGAAGATATGACCGGCCACCACTGCCCTGCATCACAAGAGAGTATTGTGGGAACCCAGGAAAAGATCCAAATTCAAAAAAGTATGGTTTCTGCTGAATGCGTATTGCTTTTGCATCATCATGAAGTTGAAAATTTTTAAGTTGAACAATCATAAGTCAGGGATAGTATTTCTGCAGTCCCTGAAGAAGGAAAAGTTACCTTCAGTTCTTTTCTTTCTTGGCATCTTTTCCTACAGAAAAACTAGTTAGAGATATATTTGCATACACATGAAAATACATTCAATACAGCATTCTTGGGAATAGAGAAAAAAAACCTGTAGATTTAAATGCTTATCAATAAAGCCCTGGAAAAGTAAATGACAGCACATCAAGACAATGGCATAGCATGCAGGATAGCATGTAGTTATTGAATAAAAGTAGATCATTGCTACATGTTCATGCATTGCAAGAGCTCTTTCTTGGATATGTGGTTAAAACAAGAGGGCAAAGTATGGACCAGGTATAATTCCTACTGAATAGAAAAGTGTGTGTAGGGGGTGTTATTATATATGTATAGAAGGTCTCTGTGAAGATACAATAGTGGTAGTCTCTGGAGAAGGCTAGGGGTTACAAGAGGAAGATTTGCTTTTATTAGATACATTCTTGTATTGTTTAATTTTTTCACCATACATATTAAATTTTCAAAAAAACAAATCATAGGGTTGGGGATGTAGCTCAGTGGTGGAGCACTTGACTAGCATACACAAGGCCCCAGATTCAATCCCCAGCACCACACATATACAAAAATTGCATGTATTCCTATACACAAAACGAAAGCTATGTGGAGGAAGTACAAAGAGGAAAGGCGAAGCCTTGCTCAGTCCACCACCCAACTCGCTGCTTCCTGTGCTCATGACCCAGCAGACTCTGGTTTCTGTGATTTCCTAATCTGAATATCTCTTCACTGTTTTTAGAGAGGAGGAACTTCAAAGACTGGAGATGATGCAAAAAAGAGTCCCTGTATAAAAAAACACAGATCCTCTTTCTCTAAATTCATTACAACTTTATCTTCATGACTGCATTTTAACAAAGGTGTATTTGACAGCTTCTACTTCCTTGTCCCTACATACTTAACGAGGTCATTTCTACTTACCTTCCCCATATGCAGGATGGCACACACTGCAAAGACCAAGGCCAGAGACTAAGGTTTGCAAAAGGACTTTTCTTCCACATTGAGTCAATTGCCTATGCATTCTTGACAATAAACTGCAGGGAAAGAATCTGTTCATGCCTGGCCCAGGTGGCCAATTACTTGGTGAGGAGATCTAAGGGCATAATGCTCATTATGAGTCCCACAACAATTGGGAAAGCATTCTCAGTGTTTAGAGAACCCTTTAAATGAAATTAGACCAGTGTTTGAGCCAATCCATACCAAGGAGCCAAGAGGAATAAAGGAGTGAATGTTTTATTCTTTAGTGTTTAATAGAATACATGATGAGTTTAATAATCAATGATTCATTACTTCACACACAGGGAGGAAAACAGTATTGAGTATTTCTGTTATACAACTGGTTGTGAACAGGGAAAACAAAAACCTCTACCATATTTAGATGGTGGAAGAAATTCTCCAAGTTTGGGCATCTCTGAAAAGACTTCATCAGTGTGTGTTTTTGTTGTTGTTGTTTTAATACAGATATTTATTTCTTGGCTTTATGTTTCATTAGAAAAGTCTGATAATCTTATATTTTTTTTCTTCTTCCCTTATATTCTGAGAATAGTTCAAATGATATATACCACTTAGCATATAACATTTTTAACAGTTTTGGAATGCTGGATAGCTCTGTGAGGGTCTTCCATTGTTTGACAAATGAGCTTTTTCAGATGCCCAGAAAAAATGTCAACAACATATAGTTTACATTTTTGAAATTTACCCCCATAATGAATGTTTAAACCTTTTGTCATTAAATGATTACTAATGGAGGTAATAAGTGGATTTTCCTCATTTGTATTCAATAATAACAAAATTTACCTGTCTATAAAGTCACAAAGACAGTTGTGTAATAGTTTACATTACAATTAATGTCCATATACTTTAAAACACATTTAGAATAAAAAAAAACTGTCATGGAAAAACAAATCACAAAGCATGTAAGTGACAAGAATTCTTCAAATAGTCCATCTTTCTACCACATGAGATTATACACCAATGTAGAGAGTTTGTTTGAATTTTATCTATCTAAGTTTTAAGGGCCCCAGCAGAGAATCTAAATCCTCAAGTATTAATACATTTAGATTTTTATTGTCAAAAACTTGACAAAGAAAAGTTAACTTCAACATAACTTGTTGCAGGCTATAAGAAAACCTATTTCAGGTACTACAGATATTGGAAATAAGAATACTATATTTTATTCATTTCTCAAGAGACAGACTTGCATCATTTAAAAAAGATTGAGGTTTTAAATAATTTACAGTAAGGAAAAACACTGGGAAAATTCTAAAGTATTGTCTCTGCTAGATTTACAATAAAAAGATTATTTAGTATTTTAAAAACTTAAGTCAATTGTGTCAAGTATGTGATTAGACTATAAAAAGAAATTCTTAAGGAATTCAACCCCACCAGTCAATACATTTCTAAATGTCTGCTTTGTAATTCACCCTTTTCATATAGGAGTATAAAAACAATCTGAATATTAAATGGGAATTTACCATAACTGGAGAGTAAAAAAATTATCAAAGCTTACCTTACATGGCTTTAATGTAATAACAACATTCTTTGGAAAATTCCAATAAAAATTAGAGTACGTCATGGGCACTGCGGTTGCCCATGGGTCTGAGTATTCGCACACTATGCATTTCCTCAGAGAAGCAGCAGACCCTATATGTATATAGGGGTCTGGTTTGAAAGAGAAGATAATTTTGGCTAGTATTATAAATTACCACTTTGCTATCAGCCCAAAAAACCAAATAAAAAACACAAGAATAAAAATAGTATTGAAGTGGAAAAAATTTAAGTCTCACACCTTCAAGGAATATTTCCCACCACATATCCTTTGAAAAATGATGTTAGAATGAATATGGCTCATAGTCTACATGTATATAAAAAACAGACAGGTCAAACAGTTGGTGCAAAAACAAGGAACCTGGTACCTGTTTTTTAACCCCCATTGTCATCAATTCCTCTTTTAAAAAATGTATATAAAAAACAGATATGTCAAACACTTGGTGCAAAAATGTTATTTCAGTTATATTTATGAACACCAAGCAGTAACAGAGCAACATATGAAAATGCATGCCTCTCTGAGTCAGATTAATGCAGTCTTCACTCTCTGAATAGTTTATGACATTCCCAGGTTACTGAAATCATGTCTTTAGAGGGTTTATTCAGATGGACCCTCAATACCCTGTTCAAGCTCGTAAGTGTTGACCAACATTCTAGACCACTTCGTAGACCTAAAAGCTCTTTCTATAGCCTAATGCACATGGAGAGAAAGGGATCCAAAGGTGCTCATGCCCACTCATCTTACCTCAGTTATACCATCTATCCAACAGAATGAAGTCAACCTCAGAGGACACAATCATTGCTAGAAAAAGAGGTTGGTTTACTATCCCTAACATTAAATTCCCAGTCTTTAACATAATTCAGGGGATACAGGGCAGCAAAGGGAAGTGGGTAATAAGAAAAAATACCTATGTGTAAGAGAGTGGAATAGTTCAGCTCAAAGTTTTAGAACATAAAATTCATTAAGACTTTAAAGGCAGAGACAAAACTTCAGTAGTTTCTCATGACTCTTGGAGTTGTGCAGATTTGACGAGGGAAACCAGAATTGACAAGTCTTTCCGTCTGTGTCAATGTTTATGATCTGTCCTAAAGATGTTCTCAATCATGTGGTTTTTTGTTGAGCAATCTAACAGAATAACATAGGAGTGGAGAAATTTCTGTGACAATCACTTGTAGCCAGTGAGTGACAGTCCTAAATCATTTCAGCTTGAAACAAAGACAAGTTCTAATGTATAACCTAGTCTGAGAACAAACTCAACATATATGCAAACAGAAGTTCCTGGATTCTTCTTCTATTCCTCTTAAAATGACAGTCATTGCATATACAGCTAAACTTTTTAAACTAATAAAAGAAAATAAGCCTTTCTTGTTCCTAATTAAAATGAAAGAATTCATGGATTAAAAATGCAGGTACCTTTGATTTTAGGTAAACAGTTAACTGACATGTGATTTGTATACAACTAATGTCCTAGTAAAGCAAACTCAGTTTCACAATTATGTATTATTTTCCTGACCCAATTTCCTCATAGACAAGGATATAAGAAACTCATCAAAACATGTTGCTATAGTATATACACCATCTGATGCAAGTTGCTGGGGGTAAATATAGGAAATTTCATAGCATTAGTAAATGAATTAAAAAACTAAATGATTCATGTAAAATGTTTATATATGGTATATACATATTGGATCACATATGAGTCTAATAAGAAAATTGTTTGAACACATAACATCGGTCATGGACATAGAAAGACAGTACAAGATTCATTTTTTAAAAGAAGGAAAAATAACACTAATCACCGAAACCTACTCTTACAAAATTATTAAAAACATATTTCAGAGAAAGATGCTGAAACAAACAAAACACAAACTTCTCCATCATCACAGAATATCCAAAGGATGCCTCACAGCATGAAGCATGATGAGGATCTGTTTCCTTCACCTAGGGTGCACACAGGATACACATTGGGAATTGATTTCATGTGAGAGTAAAGGCATAAGGCAACCAGGTCTCCTGTTTCTGTTGCATTTACCTAAAACACCATGTTATTGCTCAACTCATTTTTAAGTACTTATCTGCCTTCATTTAAGATATCCCATTTCACAGCTGTCTACAGATGGGCAGCCCTCAGTTCTTATACTTCTCTACAGCTCTGTTGCTTGAAAAGATTCCACTTAAACTTCAAACAGACTGCATGAAAGAAGTGGCATTTTTCTGCTTTTCAGGTATGCCCAGCAGTAAATATTTGCTAGGCTTGGAAAAGAAGAGGATTTTTAATAAAAGATCTTAAGTCAAAGTAACCAAAATCAAACCTATTTTGCTCAATAGATTTTAAAGACAAGATTTATAATCAACAAGAAAATAAAAGTTCAAAAACTAAAACCCTACTGGGTAACTCTTTGGTTAAGTTCTATACTTATTAGCAACTTTAAGTTTAGGACTCAAAACAGTTCAATAAACTGCTAGTTAAGAGTAGATCTGTTAGAAATCTTGATAAATTGCTTTGCAAGTTTGCATTTATTGTTTGATATTTTTAAGTGTGTATGTTCTCAAACAGATGGTACAAACTTCCAACTTCCAAATAATAAATGAGTTATGTCTGCTCCTCCCTTCCCACCCTTCCTTTCCTACCTCCCTCCCTTCCCCACCCCCTAAATCTTAGATCTAATGATTGTACAGTCCTACTGCCCATGACGTGCACTCCTGCCCAGCTCCATTTGTCACTGCCAGATGATTCCCGCTGCACTTGGAGACCTGGGCAGCTTTGCCTCTTCTGAGGCAGCGCCCTTTCCCCCTCTTGCCTAGAACTGCCGAATCAGCCAATGGAACAAGGGCTCTGGCAACATGCAGAGGAGAAAGGGCGCCCCCCGTAGGCAGGAGGATCACTTTCTACAAGTTCAAGCTACAGGCTTAAGATCTTCTACTATGTGTTAAAAGATTTGGTCCATCACCGTGCCAGCACTAGTCTTCTACTTCTACCTGTAACTTTTCAAAACTTATTCAAATTTACAGTCACCGAATTGCCTCCATGGGGTCTTAATTCAGTTATCAGTCTTCCACTCAGACTTCTAAAACTCTACCTTTAAGAGGGCCAAAGACTATAGTGACCTTTTAAAACAGTATCCCAACAGTTCTGATATCTTAAACCCGAAGTGAGTCAAAAGAGTTTGAGAAGATTCCAATGAATCTTCTACACACTGAACACCGTCCAATCAGGTTTTGAACAATTCAATCATTCCCAGGTACTCGGTGACTTTGTGGCCCCACCGCGGTGCCACTAGATCCAGATTGAAGTACAATCTGGGGGAAGGGTAGTTTGAGACCCGGAGTAGAGGAAACATGGGGTGGGGGCTACATCTGAGCGCTCTTGGTTAGAGAGGTTCAAAGAAGACGAAGAAGCCCAGAGGATTTGTGGCTGCTGATTCTTAAGTGGGGGTCTAACAGGTCTGGCCGAGCTACTGGAGGGGGCGGAAGGAACCAGGGGACAGAAGACGTGTGTCAGGAGGATCTATAATCATCTCCCCCGCGTGGAGAAGGGAAAGTGGGTGCTGGAGTCGCGAGGGGTCTGGGGAGCTCACTCCCTGCAGAAGACGTACTCGGTGTAGCTGGTCCAGATCTTGTCCTCGCTCTGGTCGGTGCTGCTGGCAAAGGCGCAGGTGCCTGTGGAGCTGCACGCCACCATGTGGAAGCCCGACTCGGACAGCTTATCGAAGGCCTGCTCCAGGAAGTTGAACTTGAGGTAATAGCGTGAAGTGTAGCGCTCCGGAGGCCGGTCGGGGTCCCGGCTCTCGTTCAGGGTGTCCCCGAACACCTCCTTGGCCAACGACGTCTTGCCGCACACAGTGATGCGCGCCACCCGCCGGAACTTGGCGTCTGCTTGTGCGTCCCGCCCGATGGTGTAGGAGCCACGGTAGCCGATAGTGATGTAGCCCGAACGCCGGCTGCCGTCCAACGACTGGGACGGAGTGAGCAGCGGGCCCACCGCACCCCCGGACGGGCTGCGGCTAGCCAGCTCCAGCGTGGGCGACGGTGCCCCGGCCGAGGCGCCCTCCTGCTGTTCGGGCTCCACGCAGCCCAGCGGCAGCAACTCGTCGCCCAGCGAGCCCTCCTTGTGCACCCCGCGCCGGGAGTGCGGCGGCGGCGGCCCGGGGCCGGGCTGCTGGGGCGCCCCGAGGCGGCGCACGAGCTCTGGCAGCTCGAAGTACTCGGCCTCGCGCTGAAGCCGGCTGCGCTCGGGGAAGTAGTCGGGCAGCACAAGCTGCAAGTCCCGAAGGTAATCCAGGATGTAGCGGAAGAGGAAGCCGTCCCGGTCCAGAAAGAAGCGGCCTTTGCTGTCCCGGGCCAGCTCCTGCGGCTGCTGCTGCGTGAACATACGCCAGAGCAGCGAGTCTGGCACCGACACCACAGTACAGCGCCGGGTCACATACACCTGGCCCCCCACGTTCAGTTCCACGATATCGGGGAAGAGCGGCGGCTCCGCAGAGGACGACGAGGAACCGCTGCCGCCCCCGCCGCCGCCCCCGTTGGGTAATCCTCGTGTGCTGTCCGCCAGAGCCATGGCAAAGAGGTGGCCGGACTGGACCGAGAGTGGGGCCGCGCTCAGGAGCCGCAGCCGCCTTTCTCAGAGCCCCGGAACCGGGACGCTTGCTCAGCCCAGCGCCCTGGCCGCTGCCACTGGGAAGAGCAGCGCGGTGCGAGCGCGCCGCTGTGCGCCCCCGTGAGCTCCGGTGCGCAGTACCCGCCTCGCCCGCGCGCTCCAGGCGAGTGCCAGGTCGCGGCCGGCGCGCCGCTTAAGTAGAGCCGCCGGCTGGGGCGCCGCGGCGCGCAGGAGGCGTGGGCGGTTGCGGAGCGGCGGAGCCTCGCTTGGGCGGGGGAGGGGAGAATAGGGAATCGATCTGCATCTTAAACGCTGACGCCGCGCGGGGCTGCTGGCTCCACCCCGGCTCGCGCTCCGGGGGCGACCCAACTCCCGTCCGGCCGACCGCGCTCCGGCCCCTTCCCTCTCCCGCCCAACTTTCTCCCTCTTTCGAATGGATGGGGCTGAGCTGGGACTGGCCGCTGTTCTTTGGAGGGGCAGTCGCTGGGCCCCCTCCCCTGTTAACCTCACCCACACCCGGGGACTCTGGAAGAAGGAAGTAAACTTTGGGGCGTCTTCCACTCCGAAGAATGGAAACGTGTGACCGCCGCCAGTCCCGCGGTCTCCGGAACTGGCCGCTGCAAACGGTAGCTGTGCTGCCACGGTCGCTGGAAGTTCCCGAGAAAAACAAAAAAACCTGGAGAGACAGAGAGGCCGCCCCAACCTGGAACAACCAGAGTTTGTTCACGTTAATGCCCTATAGCTTCGAAAAATCCCTAGAAACAAAGAGCTAATAACCTCAGTATCCTGTCGTAGGACGCTCTCAGATAGTTTTTCTCAGTACATAGTCACTCATTTGTCGGAAGACCTCAGGATTGGAGGCGATGAGCTGAAATTGTAATGGAGGGAACTTGGATGGGTGAAAGGTGTCACACACGCGTCCCCAGAAGGAGAACTGAAACAGCCTCCGCCTTGTAGCACCTTCGTGGTCAGACTGAAGGGACAGAGAATAGTAAGGCCACGGGTTCTCTTCAGTCATCGGTAAATTGTGCCAGAACACTCAGAGGGAACGTAATTTTTAAAACCACCTTTCAGTGCCTGTGTATTTATCTTCTCAGAGGCCCAGATGCCCTTGCTCTTCTGCTTGCTTCCATCTTTCTGTTAAGTCCTTTACAGGTTCCTTCCCTTCTCAGGGGGGATATTTGTATGTTTAAAAGCCCTCTTGTACATCTTGCCCGATTTTCTCCTGCTCCCTGCACATTCAAATTCACTAATTGCAGCCCGCTACCCACGTCCTGCCTTTGCACTCAGCACATTGAAATTTCGTATTTATGAGTGATTAGCTGATCCTGACTTTGGTAAATAAATAAATGCATCAGCGATTCAAGAAGAGTGAATAAAAGAGAATATTGAGAAATCATTGGGTCAATGAATATTTGCTGTGCACCTTCTATTTCCTGGATGCCAGGTAGTGAAGAATGCAAGGTTTGATGATCTCCAAGGCGCTTTGAATATAGTACAATATGCAAGGGGTCAGAGATCTGTGTGGGTTTTTAGTTTGAAGTACAGGCCATCAATCAGGATAAATCTGGCAAGAATCTTTGTTCTGGATAATAATGTTTACCCTTTTGTGTAACTACCCAGTAAGCTTCATAGTCTCCTCACGGATAAGTGTCATTTCCATTTTGAAATGTTTATGTCTGCTCAACAATTATCACACTCATGTCAGTGTTCTGAAAAAAGATCAAGCCCCAAACCAGCTTGCCTAATTGCAAGTACAGATTTTGATACTGAATATATTTCACCACTCTTTGTACTGTTCTTTGGGATAAATAATAGATGATCCAAAAGTTCCAAGTTCCAATGCTGCATTTATGGGTGGTTGTGCTGTTATATATTATATAATTTGTCACACAATTGAAGAGCTTAGTCTTCTATAAATCCAAGGAAAACCTTCTTTGTATCAATTCTGCACATCTGTTTTAATGGTTATTTTATTCATTATGTCAGCAAATCCTGTCAGCTCTACCTGCTAGATCCTTCTAGACTATTCAGTTTCACCATCTCCCGCGCACCACCCTGGACCAAGGCACCATCGCCTCTTGTCTTTGTCTCCTAACTGCTTCCACCCTTGTCCCCTTAGTCTTCTATCACCAGAACAAAATTAGGGATCTTGTTATAACCTATGTCCAGTATGTCTCTCTACTCAGAGCCACACAGTGGTTTCACATCTCACATAAGAGCAAGTCCTTCAGTGGCCTGCAAGACTCTGTATGATTGAAGCTGTCACACTCATTCCTCTCTGAGGATCTCCAAGGAGATCACCAGCTTTAACCACAAAGTCCCCTTCCTGTTTTCTCAGAGCCTTTGCCCTTCCTTTTTCCTTTGCCTAAAAGATTCATTCCCTCCTCCTACATGCCTTCCTGTCCAGAGTCAGCTGACTCCCTTTTCACTGTCTCCTTTCTTGATTACCCAATTTAGTACAATGCAGCCACACTCTAGAAGCTTCCTTTTCCCTGCCTTACTTGTTGATTGTCTGTTACATGAGAATGTAAAGAGTTCAGAGATTTTTGTCTGTCTTATTCATTGCTACTTCCCCAATATCTAGAATAGAGCTTGCATACTACAGGCATTTAATAAATATCTGTTGTTCATTTATTCATTCCACCAATGTTTATTCATGGCCTATATATTAATCAACTTTCTGTTGCTGTGACAAAATGCCTGAGAAAATCAACTAAAAGGAGGAAAATTTCATCTTGGCTCATGGTTTCAGAGGTTTCAGTCCACGGTCATTGGCTCCGTTGTTTCTGGGCCTGTGGTGAGGCAGGACTTGGTGGAGAGTGTGTGTGGTGATGCAAAACTGCTTCGGCCAGGAAGCAAAGAGGATAGAGAGAAAAATAGATCAGGGAAAAATATACCCTTCAAGGCATGTCCCCAGTGACTTACTTCCATTAACTAGGGTCCCACCTTTTAAAGGTTCCTCTACCTCCCAATAACCCATTAAGTTATGAATTCATCAATGAATGAATCCATTGACAAGGTTTGAACCCTCATGAGCCAATCATCTCCAAAAGCCCCACCTCTTACCACTGCTGCATTGGGGACCAAGCCTTTAACACCTGAGCATTGGGGGAACATTTTAGATTCAGATCAAAACAGCCTACTATTGTGTTTCAGAGAGTGTGTTAAAAAATAATTACTACCTTCTTAGAGCTAACAGTCTAATTGCAGCCAGCAACTCACATCTTGCCTTTGCACCTTTGGAAACATATAATATATATACACACATACACACATATATGTAAGTGTATTTCAGATAGAGATAAGTATCATGAAGAAAACATCATCATGAAATGAGATGGGTGAGTGTGGGGATTCTGCCAGAGGGCCTATGGAAGGGCTCTCCATGAAAGTGACATTTGTGCTGAATGATAAGAAAGAGACAGCCATGGGACAGTCTGAAGGAAGAGCATTCCAGGCAGAAGCCAAACAAGTCAAAAGGGCCTGGGTCAGGAAGGAGTTCAGTATGTCTTACATCAGCGTATGGATTGCATAAACTGCTTTCTCCTGGGAACCTCCAAGTTACCTTGAAGTCATGATTTGATGCAGACTCAGATGTGAAAGGTACTGTGTGCTGATATGCAAGCAGCACACCCAGTATTCATCCACCCCAAGAGTCTACTGCAGAAAAGCTGTTGGTACTTCCTTGTGAAGCCAGGTTGTGCAGGAGATGCAATAATGAAAGAGACTGTGGTTTGAAACGAAGAGTAAATTTCTGATTAATTTTGTGTGTTCTGTTTCTTTTCTGTTGGCTAGTATCACAAAATTTGAGAGGAAATGTAACTGAGGAACTTTGATGCTGGCACGAGAGGGCCTGGTTGTTTATGGAGCGAGGAGTAAGTTATAATTCTTCAGCATGTTCAGTATGTTAAAGATGCTTAATTGGAAGAGGGTTCAGGAGGATTAGAATACCACTCACCCTGTGCTTAGTCTCAACCCAGTTTCTTTTTCTTTTTTTAAAGATATACATGACAGCAGAGCATATTTTGACGTATTATACATACATGGAGTATAACTTATTGTAATTAAGATCCCATTCTTGTTCAACCCTGTTTCTAGTGCTGGATACATTGTTGATCATTGTTCCTGTTTAGGTGACTCTGTACTTTCCTAAGAATCAGCATGTCTTGCTAGTACTGCGTGCTCCTGGGTGTAAAGTACTGGAAACATCCCTAGATCTAAATTCTTATCTCATTCCATCCTATCACCTGCTCTTCCAACCAGCTTTTCCACCCCAACAAAGCACTTACTCAATGTTCTACACATCAAAGATCTGAGGAAAGGAATCGAGGAACACGAAGAGAAATATAAAGCTTAAAGGGGAGGAATACCTGGGGCAAAGTGAAGTGAGTACCTCAGAGGTTGAATGAATTTAATATATGTGAAAATGATCTGAAAGCTGTAAAACACCATTCAGTTGTCAGAATCATTATTTTCCACCACTTATCACAGTGCCTGACAAGTCTGCTCAATAAATGCTAGATGAATAAATGAATGACAGAAACGTTAAAACGAATGCTGTAGGGAAAGGGGAGGAGAGGTGGAATCAGAAATTGTCCTGAACAAATACTGACTGCGTGTGTCATCCCCAGAATACACACGTCCATCTTTTCTGTATGCAGGCTTTTAAAACCATTGGCTTTTTGCATTCAGAGAGAGAAACAAATTTGGTACAGAAATTAATTAAATAACAGTAAATTTAAATCAGGAATAAAATGACTTAATAAGGATTTGGCAAAAGTTAGACTAACATCTAATCTTAAATGAGAGGAAAAAAAAAAGTTCTGTGAAGGACATTGCCAGATACTAGGAATTGAAAAATGTTCCAACATGGAATGATTATCCCCGCTGTATGATTTTTATACTTACTAGAATCAGAGGAACAAAATGTTGGAAACATTTTCATTTTTATTTCTATTTCCTTAAAAACAATGTTTGAACCTTTTCCAGGAAACCAGTAACGATCTCATAGCAAGTATTTATATAGCACTTACTGAATGCGAGGTCTGTTTATAGAATTGTGCATGTACTAACTCATTTAGTCCTCACAGTAACTCTATCAAGTTCATACTATTATCAGGTTGATCCAATTTGAGGATGAGAAACTAAGGCACAGAGAAGTTAGGCAATTTCCCTGTTGTCATATAGCAGATAAGTAGTGAAGCTGAGATTTGAATCCAGGGAGTCTAGCTTTAGAATCTGTGTGTGTGTGTGTGTGTGTGTGTGTGTGTGTATTAGTTGTCAATGGACCTTTATTTTATTTATATATGCAGTGCTGAGAATCAAACCCAGTGCCTCACACACGCTAGACAAGCGCTCTACCACTGAGCTACAACCCCAGCCCCGAGAATCTGTGCTTCTAAACACTGCATTTTATAGCCTCTAGGAGTGCTTTATATATATTAAGAAGTAGGTTCTTTTATCCCCCCGCCCTTCACAGAGGAGAAACCCATGGCAAAGAAAGGGTAGGTAACTTGGCCAAAATAAGGCAGCTATTTATCTCTGCTGGAGGCACAATGGTACTCTAAAGTCTGTAGGTTAATGCCCTGCAGTAATGGTAACCAGAAACTCAAGTAGCCAATGTGCAAGAATAGGGTTAGGAAAGACTTCTTTGGGCTCCTGATTCTTCCTTCTGCCTTCTCTCACATGGCACAAACTTGCCTCAAGTGAGAAATTCTAAGGACATATTTGAGCCCGTGTATAGAAATGCACACAATGTCCCAATCTTTGTCCAATTCAGTCCTGAACACACAATACACATGCTTTTATTTCTGGCTTTCTAAAATACCATTATGGTTTGCAAAGCACTGGGCTCTTAGCGTGTTTATTTGGTTTCATTCTGATCTCATTAATTCTAGACCAGGATAAAGTGGGTCTGTGGAAACTGCTGAGACCTGGGTTCTGCTATTCAAAAGCAAGCAGTATCCATTGGTCTTCTGGGACTCATAAAACTGAACAAATGCACTGGACTTCTGGCATTAAATGTCAAACTGGGCACAAAAAAAAAAAAAAAGAGCTGGACCACGCACACAAGGGTTCTGGAATTTCTGACCAAGACTAATTATTAACATCACAGACATTTCATAAGTATTTGAAGGCCTTGGCTTCAAACTGTGATGTTAAACTCGGAGGCAAGCTGTTCATGAGTTGGGACATTCTAAAACCTTGTTGTGTTTGGTGCTTTTATCAGATTCATTTAATTATCACAATTTGGGGAGGGGTTATCCAATCTGGGTTACAAATGAAGAGAAAATTTCAAAAAGATTAGGTGACTTAAGGCACCTCTCAGGTAGTGGCAGGATGCAATGGTGCCTGTCCAGTAGCTGGGATGCAGCACTGGGAGGTCCGTGGATGCTTTCTGATTCCATCCTCAGTGTGCCATATACTCCTTAGCAGCCATGTCAGATTGCCTCCATTTAATGCCCTAAATGAGGGTTGTCATTCAAAATGTCACCTTGGAAAAAGGCACACTCATATATTGCTGGTGGAACTGCAAATTGGTGCCACCAATCTGGAAAGCAGTATGGAGATTCCTCAGAACACTTGGAATGGAACCACCATCTGACCCAGCTATCTCACCTCAGTTTATACCCAAAGGATTTAAAAGCAGCATACTACGGTGATGCAGTCACATCAGTGTTTACAGGAGCTCAATTCACAATAGCTAAACTATGGAACCAACCTAGATGCCCTTCAACAGATGAATGGATAAAGAAACTGTGGTACATATACAAAATAGAATATTATTCAGCCTTACAGAAGAATAAAATTATGGAATTTTCAGGTAAAGGGATGAAACTAGAGAATATCATGCTAAGTGAAATAAGCCAATTCTCCCCCCAAAAAAGGCCAAATGTTTGTTCTGCTAAGTGGATACTAATTCATAGGGTGGGGTGGGGGGGTAGAGAAAAATGAAGGAACTATGGATTGTGCAGAGGGGAGTGGGGGAGGGTTGGGACAGTGGGGATGGGAAGGACGGTAGAATGAGACAGACATTATTATCCTTTGTACATATATGATTACACTATTGTGTGACTCAGCACCACCTGCAGCCAGAGGATGAGAAGTTGCGCTCCCTTGTGTACAACGTGTCAAAATGCATTCTACTGTCATGTACAAATACTTAGAACAAATTAACAACAACAACAACAAAAAATTCAACTACAATAATAACAATCATAAAAAAAATAAAAATATCACCTTGGAAACCATACACTTATTTGAGAGATGCTGGATCACCATTTTTTAACCCATCTGTTAAGAACTTTCCTTCAACTTCAGTTCACACAAGAACATCTTCCTATTGTTTTGTTCCTTATGCCACCTTTGGGGCTGATCTCTTTTTATTAAGGCTCTGAAATAGGGCACCTCACTTCAGGACAGACTCACATTCCTGAAAACAAATTAGAACTAAGCCAGTTTTCAGGAATGTGAAACTAAGGTGATGATTATCAGGTAGTCACCTTTTGACTTTGGGGTTTAAAGATTTCACCCCTGGGGTTCACTGATATGTTGAATGGTATTGAGTTTAGGTTACTCAGAGAGAAGAAGGGCTGATTCAACTGCAGAATTTTAATATGTGGTTCCAGAAAGTCTGCTTATTTCACTGTGAGGTTTGGATAAGAAGCCAAGCCACTGGCTAGACCATAATGGCCGACTTTTATGTAATTCTAAGATCATTTGTTAGATATAATTAAGGGGAGGGGGGAAAAAAAAACTTTCCCCAACTTGCTTTTCAGTTGCTACAAAACTACACCATCATATTTCACAGTAAGCAAATGGCCTCAAAGAATGTTAAACTTTAAATTCATATGACTTAATATGATTCACTTTTAGAAAATATATTTCTTTTCCTACACAAAATATGGGTAGAAAAATCATGTACTGTGAAGTTCAATAATCCTATACTCTTCTCCTGGATTTATTTAAAATAGAAGGTATGGGGGAAAGTTATTTAAATATTCCAAACATAATATTTTGATCTTATAACGGAGCAAAAATGCCTGCCTCACCAGACTGTTGTGAGATTAAATGAGATGATGAATTTCAAACCATATAATGAACACATCAGGTGTCCTGAGAATCCAAAGACAGTGACTTCCTTTTTATGCCCAATTCAGGGTCATAGGCCAGGAAGTGGTGAAGAGCTGAGCCTAAAGAACACAAGAACACCACCCCCAACAACTGTGGTGTTTCCCTGCAGCCTCCAGGCTCCCGAGAGGAAGCGCACTTGTACATGCTGCAAAGGAAACAGCGATTGTACATGGTGGCAGCAGATTTCACTGGAAGAATTGTCGGTGATTCAGGAGAACTTTAGCTCCTCTTCACATATTTTCAGCAACTTTTTGAATATTTATGGAGCAACTGCTGTGTGTTTGATCTCACCAGAAGCCATGGATGGTGCCAGAGATCCATGGCCCCTGAGAACCTGCACAATGTCACAGTGAGCAACTAGCAGTGGCAGGGTGTCACATATGAAGGTCACAGGGAGGGAAGTCACCTCCCTGAGTCAGGGGGCACTAGAGAAAAACAGAAGAGATGATATACATAGCTCAACTCAGGTAAATTGAGTCAAACAAAGTGCTTCTCTTCAGCATTACTAACCTTGTGCATCATGGTTGCACTGTAGAGACAGTATATTCTCTTTTTCAAGGTATTTGACATATCATTCATGATATCCTTTTGGACAAGAGAATGTTTGGCTGGATAATAACATCAATTAGATGGACACATGGTTGGTTAGGCAGAAGTATCCAAATATTCATCAAAAGATGGACAAAACAAAATCCAACTGAAGAAGAAGGGCTAAGGAGCCCTATTCTGTTTTAGCCTTTCAAATGAGCTGTATTTCAGTAACAAATTAAATGAGTGTGCGAGAATCAAGGTTCTCATATAGTAAGAGAAAATTTGAGATGATTCAGAGCTTGGTGGGCTAGCTAATTTAACAGATATAGAATTGTTATTCAAAATCATCCACATAGGCTTCATCAGCAAAAAGAAACAAGCAAGAGAACACATAAGAAGGGTAACTGTGAAGCTGCAAGGCAGCAGCAATCCATGTAAAAATGGGTTGAATTCTTCATCACCTGCAAGTTCAGGAAGCCAAGGTGATGGCCCGTCTGTAACACACATCCCTACACACATCACACACAATGGATTTTAAGAGATAGAAAGGACCTTAGAAATTTTTCAGGTCAAACCCCTTATTTTTACAGATCAAAACTGACCTTGCAATTATGGAAACACAATAGCTAATAGTAATACTATACCTGACATTTGTGTATCTTTGATACTAGCCATCGCAATCTTAAGTTAATAAGCAAGGATACATTTGAAGGAGCATAAGCAAGGTTGTGAAGAATCCATAACAACATCATGATTATGATGGCCTAGAAGCCATTCTACTATTAGAGGTACCATGATAGTTTGTCTTAGTTCTTGCCTGCTGCTGTAACAAAATGTTATAAGCTAGGTAGCTAATAAAAAAGAGAAATTCATATCTTATAGTTCTTGAGACTAGGAAGTACAAGATGAAATCCCTGATAGATTTGGTACATGGTGAGGTCCCATTTCCTGGTTCAGGGTTGGCACCTTCTCGCTGTATCTTCACTTGGTGGAAAAGCAAGAAAACTACCTCTGGTCTCTTATTTGTGAAGAACCAGTCCCTCTCCAAAGCCCCACTTCTGAATACCATCACATGGGAGATCAGGACCTGGTGTGGCCGTGAACTTTCAGACCTATGGACCTGGTGTGCACATGGACTTTCAGACCTTAGTTCCATGATATTCTTTTCTAACACCAAAGGGCATAATTAGAATATATGTGTAGAAGTTATTAGAAAGGAAAGTTCAGGTTTAGTTTAAGGAATACCTTTTGAACAATTAAAGCCCTCCACTTAGAGGAAAGTTCACACACACTGAGTTGTCACCACTGCATGGAGCTGGCAGAGAAGGCATCTGTGACTCGGGCTGAGGAGCTGCATTAGGTGATCTCATTTCACACAATGATCTTCTTCGCCAGCTACTTGCACAAAAATAGGCATTTTTCTCCAATCTTCTCCCCCATTTTCGGAAATCAAAACTTGCTTTGACAGCTTTAATATTAGAGAACTTAGGCTCATTACCAACAGCTAATACATTTTATATACTCCCAACATCCAAAGATCCGGGCAAATATGCCTTAGGTGCTCCAATACCCAGCAACTAGTAGATTGAATAAAAATGACATAATTTTTTCTTGTTAAATCTTTGACTAAATATAAAGACAGTTTTCTCATTATTACCAAACATTTGCATGGAGTTTTATAATCAGTGTTATTCATTTATTTCAATAAATCTAACTACACAATTATAACATGTATAACTAATTAATCTACATTTCTAAGAATGTTACGGTGGAAGTAAAAACCTATTAAATAAAATAGCACCAATTCACATGATTTAAATCATCTTATTACACAAATTGATTTTTTAAAAATTATATTGGCTTCACACCTACTCATTCTATTAAAACTTTATATTATTTAGTTCTTATGCTGGATAAAAATTGAAGCTGTCATCATGCATTTTGCAAAACCCATATAACTGTGCAGAGTGAATCCTAATAATATATAGACCTTAGTTAATAATAACATCCCTATTAGCTCATCAATTGTAATAAATGTACCACACCAGTGCAAGTTGTTAATATGGAGGAAACTGAGGGGATAGGATGATAGTGTATAAGAATTTCCTACTCTCTGTTCAGTTTTTATGTAAACCTAAAATTGTCCTAAGAAATTTTTTGGTTTGCTTGTTTGTTTTTGGAACTGGATATTAAGCCCATGGGTGCTTTACCTCTGAGCCACATCCCCAGTCCTTTTTATTTTTTATTTTGAGACAGGGTCTCACTAAGTTTGTTAGGGCCTTGCTAAGTTGCTGAGGCTGGTCTCAAACTTGCAATACTCCTGCCTCAACCTCCTGCGTCACCAGAATTGCAGGTGTTTGTCACTGCACCTGGCTGATAAAGTCTATTTTTAAAAAAATTAAAGGAGTCATATTTTTGTCAGCTCTCTGATTATTTCCCTTGGGCTGCAGAATCTATCACCCTGTTTTCATAAGTGTTTGCAAAGATCTCATTCACAGAGATATAAAGATAATACAGATGGAAACAAAGAGCTTTATTAATCTCAAGAACTGACCCAGCCTGTGGCATTGTCAAAATGTTAAAATTGAACATTATCTTACCCAGTTATATAAGACCAGATGCCCTTAAAAATACTCAAGGACAGTGACACAGCTGTTAAGAACTTAATACATATTTGGATTATCTGATCCCCTTGCTGAAACAATCTCCATCATCCTTCTTACCCTTCTGGCTCCCAAACTAGAAGCTATACTGACCCATCCTAAACTGCTGTGGTACCTAGGGATGCTCTTGGGTCAGTGGAAGTAGCTGTCTCTGTATGTGAAGTGATAGCCATCACTGTGTCTGGTGCTGGAGATACAGATGTGTCCAGGGCAGACAGGTTACAGTGCTCCCCAGAGGATACAGATGTCAAATAAATTGTACTCTGGATTTTCAGCCCTGTGTTTATCACCTTCATAATGTGCACTTGACAAATATTGGTAGAATTAATAAAAAAAAAAACTTACTGATTAATAACCTGGCCTCGGTTAAAATTTTTCTTTATTACAGAGATTTTTGCCAAGAAAAATAATACTGCTAACAAAATAATGAATGAATATTCAACCTGCTTAAACTGAACATCATGAAGATATTGATATAATCACTTACTCCTTGTAAGAAGTTTCCAATAAGCCCTGTTTTTGATTTTCCCTTCAGACAGACAGGCATTCCAAGTGATCAAATGATTGTCCCTGAATGCTTCGTCAGCACACTCATGGAAGGCTAACTATGCACTAACGTGTGTTGGTTTCTTTCAACGTCCCATCAAACCTTCAGATGTTCAGTCAAGGGAAACAGACAGCAAACTCTCTTTATCCCATCTTGGGGTAAGGCAATAATAATGCACCCCACATGGGAACATCCAAAGATGCATTTTTCCCCCAGCTATTTTCAGGTGCTCACAGTTGGCTTTACCCAAGAAGATAGACAAGGGAGTGAATCAAATGGTGGAATAAATCAAAGCTGTAAAAGAGGGAAATGAGGACAGAGGAGGACTTTCTCAAAAAAAAAAAACAACACTTAAAGACATGGTATTACTCTCCCCAATATCCAAAGGAGGAGTTCATGGAGCCAACAGGGCCTCAGGGGTTTCCAGCCCAGAAGGGACAGTGGGAGGTTCACCTCTTACCCCCAGCCTCTCTCAATACCCTCTTCAGCCTCCTTTATTAACAACCCCTGTCTGAATCCCTCAGCTAAGAGTTGCTGGGAAAGCACAGCCTTTTCAGCTTCTTCCCGATTAATCAATATTCCTTTTTACTTAAATTCTCTTTCCATCTTCCAAAGTGACCTTTTTCAGTCACTTGTACTTTTGCTTGCCTAAAAGAGGTCCAATTACTAATTTTGACCATTAGGTTATTTCTATCTCTAACTAAAGACTAATTCCCTCTTCCAAAATTAGATCAAAAAGCATATTCTTGTTCCTATTGTTAGAATGGACCCTGAACTGGAGACTAGACTGAACAGATGTGAATAAAACAAAAATCGAACGCTGGTTTGATTTCCACCTTCCCCTTGGTCTGATTAGAGAGGATGGGAGTAGAGTCCACCACGTGCACTTGTGGCTTGCACTGATGGTCAGGAGAGGCACCTGGCAACGCACCTGTCCTAGAAGTCCCTCCTGACTTTGTCCCATCAATCTCTCCAGCCAAAACTGAATAGAAAGAGTAGACAGGTGGGGACCGTCTACCTATCCAGGTTGACAGGCCACGGACAGCAGAGTCACCAGCAGGTTCAGGAGCACCTCTCTTCCGGCAGGGAAACACTTAACTCTGAGGTGTGTTGGCATTACCCAAACGTCCTGATATTCCCATTTGTCATCACATGCAAATAAAACCCCATGAGCAATAATTGTGTTCCTTTTCTGTTTACACGTTGACCGACTCTCTTCCTCACCAGTCCTATTGTATTCATCTGTTTTCTGTCACTAGAACCAAAGTACCCAGGGCTGGGATTAATAAAGAGATTTATTTAGCTCACCCTTTCGGAAGCTAAAAGACCAAGATCACATAGCCCCATCCATATGGCCTCTGGCAAGGATCCCTCTCCTTGGCTGTCACCACACAGCAGAGAAATAGAAGGGAAATGGTCACAAGCCGAAGAGGGCAAACTCATGGGGGAGAGATCCTTTATGACACCTCACTCTCTTACAAACTAACTGGGTCCCATAAAAACCACATTAATCCCATCAGCGAGCAGTGCCCTCAATGACCTAACCATTCCCACTAGACTCCACCACTCAAATGTCCCCACTACCCGCTTCACACTGTCACACTGAGAAGCCAGCCTCCAGCATATGATCCCCGGGGACACAAATGACATGCAAACCAAACTCACCCTGAACTTTTAAGTTTCCACAAAATAAAGGTCTTCTCTTTTGGTTTTTGTATCTGAAAACAAATGAGCTCGCTCAATAAAAGTTTGTTGACTTGTTCTGTTGGCTGGCTTTAATTTTTTAATCATAACATTTTATTTTATTTACTGTCACACATGTTTAGCCATTAGGGAGAGAAAATTAAAAGTGTTCATATTTAGAATTGCTGAATTTAAAGTCAGATGGCTTAGTAAAATGTATAAATCTCTTCCCAAAAAGGGTCCTGTGGATGTAAATAAGAAGGCAGTTTGTGTCCTCTTCATCATCAGAATTGCTTACTAGACATGCATAAGCAGAAAGGTGCAGAATTGCTCCAGACAGGTAAAACAGGGATCCCCAACATCGGTTGCTTTTATCCTGGGACTATAAACAGACAGATCCTATACATTTGCTCCTTCATAGATGTCCACTGTATTGATAATAATATACTGGGATCAGAATATATAACCAATAACTTAGACTTTTTTGTCTTTTATTATTTCACATGTAAAATTGTACAGATAGGACAATATGCTACCTTCCCAAGGAGAAATCATGGGCCTGTTAACTATCTTTTCAATGCAATTAAAAATGAGATTATTGGGCTGGGATTGTGGCTCAGGGGTAGAGCGCTTGCTTAGCATGGGGGGGACCCGGGTTCAATCCTCAGCACCACATAAAAATAAAGGCATTGTGTTGTGTCCATCTACAAAAATGATTCTCTCTCTCTCTCTCTCTCTCTCTCTCTCTCTCTCCTTTTAAAAAATGAGATTATTTTTATTATCATTAGTAGTAATAGTAGTAGTAGTAAAAATGTGATTAACCCTGTGTTTTCCTTAGATCAATAAAAAATAACGACAGGTAATGTACTGATAGTATTTAATTTTCTGAAATATGGTAAGTTAGAAGACAGATATAAATTTCACTTTCTACAGTGTGGAGTGCTTAGCCAACCACTTTAAAACACTGCATAGCAACAATAATGAGTAAATAAGCAAGATGAAGTTTTATCTCCTATTTAAATAGAAGCCAGGAAATAAAAGTTAACTATATTGATTTTGCATCCTTTGCTTTTGAGACACGTGCAGACAGGATGGAGGAAGAGTACCATCTAGTGGTAGAAAGCATCAACTGCGCCCACCAGGGAGGAAGTATTTCAACCACATTTATTGAAACATTTCCGGTTTTCAGAATGCTGGTATGGCCAATTCCTAATGACGGATGTTCACCATGGAAATTACAGATTTGGATTCAATTTTATATGCTTTGACTATTTAAAAAAAATGCATAGATATCCAATTTATCCAAGAATTTAAAACAAAACAAAACCAATCTTAAACTTTCCAAATAATTCATGGGTACCAAAATGTACCCAGTAAAATGTGCAGGTTTAATTAGCTATCTTAGGTATGTGAATAAAGTAGCTTTTTAGATGACCCTAGATTTAACCTATCAATTATGTATCTAAGTACTAATTCATTTGAGCAAAAGAGTATTTCTTTCATGAGGAAGAAGTCAATGTTTCACTGAGATTATTTCAAGAACTTGTCAGTATTGGTAAAAAAGTACTCTGAAATCCTCTTTCCTCCAAGTCATAGATGCCATAAGAATAACACAGAACTTTATACACATTGGACATGCAGCAATAATTGGGCACTTAAAATATTTCATAGTTTTCACTACCTAGCTTACAGTTTGCTTGATGTTGATAGGGATAAGGGAAAATAATTTTTAGGTTATTAATAACCTTCTATATATACTTAAACTCCTAAATTGAATGTAAATTCAACTGAAACTTGATATCTTTAGCAGGGTGTAATTATATGAGTGTATCATCTGTCCCTTGAGGCTCTGATATGAAAAGACAGGATTATGAAACTCAAATTGCACCTATAATTACTGTGTTTTTATTCCACAGTCTTCTTTTACACACACACACATACACACACACACACACACACACACACACACACACACCAAGCCAATCAATGCATCCCTCCCCTTGGCCCTTGGGAAGGTTCCACGGTTGTTCCAAGAACAGCTTCCAGCAGTGATATCTTCATCAGAACTGACAGAGATCCTTCCTTCCTTCCCTTCCTTGTGGTGGGCAGTTGTCGGGGGCAATGATCCAGCCACCAGAAACCTACTGAAGCAGGGAATGATATAGGAGAGAGAACTGGAAAGGAAGCCTCCAGGCTTGAGTCTCTGGTTCTGGTTTCAAGGCCTCTCGAGGTACCTGCCTAGGTACCTGCTTCTCTTCCCAAGTTTTCTGTCCTTAAATCTCCATGAGACAAAATCTACTTTCAGATATTTTTGTGCAGCCCACAGAGGATTCACTCATGCCATATTTTTAAATAAGACATAGCTCTGATCATGCTACCACCCTAATCAGAAAATCTCCATTACTCTCTATTGCTTAAACATAATCTCCAAACATTTTTGGATTTGTGATTTGGCTCTAATCTCTATTCCTAGTCTTACCTCATTCAATATAATGAGATGAATTCTTTTTTTTATTTCTTTAAAATAGCCTTCCAATAACATAATATTATGTTTTAAAATACTATGTATTTCAATTCACAATAGCTAAACTGTCAAGCCAACCTAGATGTCCTTCGGTGGATGAATGGATTAAAAAATGTGGCATTTATACACAACGGAATATTACTCAGCACTAAAAAAGAATAAGATCATGGCATTTGCATAGAAATGGATGGCATTAGAGAAGTTTATGCTAAGTGAAGTTAGCCAATCCCAGAAAAATAAATGCTGAATGTTTTCTCTGATATAAGGGGGGTGACTCAAAATGGGATAGGGAGGGAGAGCATGGGAGAAAAATTACCTCTAGATAGGGAATAGAGGTGGTAGGGAAAGGGAGGGAGAAGGGAAATAGCAAGGATGGTGGAAGGAGACAGTCATCATTATACAAAATACATGTATGAAGATGTGAATTTGGTGTCAACATACCTTATATACAAACAGAGATATGATAAATGGTGGTAAAAAGGTGTATTAAAAATTATATGCAAAAAAAGAGAGCTCATGTATAATGGCATAATTTGGCATGAACATACTTTATATACAGAGTTATGAAAAATTGTGCTGTGAATGGATAATTATGAATGTAATGCACTCCACTATTGTCATCTATGTAAGAAATAAATAAATAAATAAAAATTTAAAAATAAAATAAAATACTATGTTCAAAAAAGCTAGAAGAAAGGATTTTGAATGTTTTAACCATAAGAAATGAAAAAGTTTAAGGAGATACCTTACCTTGTGTCTAACATCACACAATGTATCCATGTGTCAAAATATCACATGGTACCCCATAAATATGTATGATTTATAAAATAATTAAAATTAATTAATTTTAAGTTTCCAGAGAAAACCACCCAGTACTTTCCTTTATTCATTCTGCCCCATGAGAATTATTTCCTACCTTTGGTGACCCCTATTTTCACCTTCTGAAATTGTACCACTTTTCAAGATTAATGACAAAAGATCTATCTTTTAAAAATCCTTCTTCATTACTCCATGAATCAGGCAAGGTTAGGTTCAACTGGTTGTAAATGAAAACCTAAAATCACAATGGCCTGAAGAAATGAGAAAGAGGTATAAATAAATAAATAAATAAATAAAAATAGTGAGAAATGTTGTTCTTGCACATATGAAAGAAGTTCTCAGGTAGGTGGTCCTGGACTGTTACCATGACAACATGGATATCCGTGTGTTAGTCTTCTGTGCTGCGTAACAAACCAGAACAGACTTAATAGCTTTAAACAACACACATATGTGATTCCACAGTTTCCATGGGTCAGGAACCTGGGTCTGGCTTAGCCATGTGGTTTTACAAGGCTGCATTCCCATCTGGAGGCAAAGGAAATGTCTGCAATCAAGACCCTTCAAATTAGTAGAATTCATTTCCTTGTGGCTGGAGAACTCATGGAGTGTTGTTTCTTCAAAAATAGCAACAGGAAAAAAAAAAAAAAAAAAAAAAGGATCCCCCTGCTTAGAGTCTCTGAATTGATGGGAGGAGTAGGCCCTCTTTTAAAGGGACCACTTCTTCAACTCAACTTGTTCAGACCTAGCTAGAATAATCTCTCCCTTTTAATAAACTACTTAATCAAAGCTGCAAACTTTCTTCCCTTGCCACATAATGTAATATGATTATGGCAGTAATATCTCATCTTCTTTGCCATATTCTACTAATTGGAAGAAGCAAGTCTCAAGTTCCATCCCAGCTCAACAGGAGGCTATTGTAAAGGGTGTGACTCTTTAGCAGTGTCTGCACACCAGGGATATGAATCCTCTGTTTTTCTTTCCTTCCCTATCACCAGCCTCCCTCCTCAAGTTTCCCTCGTGGTCTAAGAAAACTCTAACCACCATCTCCACCTAACACATTGAAAAAAGGGGGAGAAAAAGAGAAAGAGAAGAAGTATTCCTCCCAACAGGGTCAGTTGACTGTAAGCAAATTTCACAGAAGTCATGTAACACACGTTCACACAAATCTCTTTAGCCTTGGGTGCAGAAGGAAGGGGATGCATTAGTTATAAAGAAGTTATTAAGAAGTAATAAAACTAAAATCCATCTGTCAGCAATTCTAAATGACTCTAATAAAATCCTCCTCCTCAAAGAAATATTTTGGTGGGGTTCTAAATTCTAACCCATTGCCACAATTACTGTTAAATTTTAATAATAAACATGGAAGTTTCAAATCAGTATATTTTTTATTACTGTGTCTTCTAATAACACAGTATTCTACTTGTTAGTTCATCCAAAAACCTCCCTGTTATGCACTTAGTCCCTGTCACGATAGCCCCTTGTTCATTTTTTTGAAACTCCAAACCCTCCTTGGCACAATTTGTCTCTGGCTCCTGTGATACGTGTGACACATTCCTGCATTTAAACAGCAGATTCCAAGGAAACAAATACAGTGCAGGAAAGAAATGGAAATTGAATTACTTCAATTCTTTCATTCTATGTAATTGCTTAGAGTTTTTATTTTGTGTTTCAAACGAAAACAGCAAAACGAGAGTGCAAAATGTGAGATATATTGTGTTTGCTGACTGCAAATTTTACGTGAAATATTTTAACTAATTTTCATAACTTTTAAATTGAAATATTTTCTTCTTCATAAATTGTTAATCGTCTTAAATCTAAAGAATAAATGGAGAAAACAAAATATTACATCAGTGATCAATTTAGCAGGTGCCTCATTTGTACCTTTTGTAGATGTTTTAGCTTTTGTCAAGCCCTTTATAGCTACCGTAATGTTGTCATTACTAGGGCAGACAAATATGTAGGTATAAACCTTCTTTTCAAAAAGGGTTATTAATGAGGGCTGGGGATCTAGCTCAGTTGGCAAAGTGCTTGCCTTGCATGCACAAGGCCCAGGGTTCAATCCCCAGGACCACAAAAAAAAAAAAAAAAAAGATTAGTAATGAAATTTAAAATTGTTTAATTTCTTTTTTTTTTCCTGTAGCATTTGTGTGCTGATAGGATTATGTGTGCAAAATTAATAATAAAAAAATGCTCCCCATGTTTATCTTCTGGCCACTATTACTTCATTTCACCTCTATTTCTGAAAATAATTTTGTCAATGAAAAGGGGGAGTTAAACTATGATCCACTTCTGAGCCAATACATGAGACTCACTGATATCCAGCAGCAAGGAAGGAAATGTAATCCACATTCCACAAGCAATGGGCCAGCAAAAACCCAGAGAGCTTGCGGGAAAGAGTGGCCATCAGGCAAGCAACTGGCTGTCCATCTGAGCCTGCCAGCCAGGGTTCGCCATTCCTTCCACTGCATCCCACATATATTTGTCGGCCTATGTGTTCTGTCACCTACACAACAGCAGTCTGCACATTTCCTCTTCTTCCCTGGATTGTCAATCACGTGAGTGTAGCAGAGCCTGGGCTTTGCAGTCAGAAAGATCTGAGTGAAAGGCCTGGTTCTGCCGCTTGACTGTGGGTCCTTAGACACATTACCTTTGCTCTCTAAGCTTGGATGTCCCCATGCATAGAAAGGGGACAATAATGGTACCACTTCATAGGATCTCTATGAGACTTGAAAGCAATCACACACAGAAAGCACCCAGTCTGACCATCAGTAGACATCAGCTTATTATCATTGTCATAGTCATTGAAATCCTTTCAGTGACCCACTCACACAGTAGGTGACCCAGCCCACTGACTCTAGGCAGCAACCACTCTAATCACACTGTATTGCAATAATAGTCTCTGATTTAAAGTATAAATTGAGACTCATTCTTTCACATGCTAATTTCTTTTGTCTTCCTACTTCTTAAGTCTCGACATATCTGTGTGGTTCAATGACCTCAAAATATCTTTCCATAAAATAAATAAGTACCATAAGTACCTACAGAATTAAATCAGCATGCTTTGCTGAACCACACTTTGAGATGGAGAAACCATAACTTTCTGTGCTTCTGATATGAAAGAGAGGAGCCTTCCCTGTGTGTTTGTTCTCAGGTACATGAGTCAAGTGGCTTTTTTCCAGATTTACTGAGATGTAGTTTAAAAATAAAAATCGCTTGCTTGAGGAAACCTCCCAGTGTTCAAAGGCCACTCCCTACAAAAGACATATCCACCAAACCCCCTGACAGTGGCTCTGCTCTTGTCACTCATCACCGTGATACACACTCTCATGAGAAAGGCAGTCACTTTCCAATAAAGTCACTCATTACCTCACACCTCAGACCAAGCATCCCTGAGAATTGAGGTTTGAATCTTGTAATCTTCTTTTCCTTCTCCTTTCACCTCATCCTTCGAAGAGTACTTGACATTTGTGGAACGAATAGCAGTTGTCTTATTTGTGGCAGAGATTTGGCATTCCCACCCAATACCCTCCCACTCCTCTTTTTCTCAGTGACAGAAATTCGATTTTATTCAGTGTGGCCATGCACCCAGCCAGAAAGCAACATTTCCTAGCTTCTCATGCAGTTAGGTGAGACCAGAAGACTAGCTTTTGGCCGAGGACATCTAGGGAGAAGTGTTGTGGAGAACTTCTTGGAAAGTTGTTCCAAGGAGCTGAGCCAGAAGGGAGGAACAGCAGATTCTCCTGCTGCCGGCTTGGATTGGGAACTTGATGTTGGACCTCCACGCTATTCTTCAACTATGACTCATCTTGAGGATGGAAATCATTCAACGAAGAAAGCAGCTCAGTTAGACAAGCAGTTGGATCCTTGAAGAAAGTGTGAGCTGTCATTACAGCCCTGGATTGCCTACTCTCTACATCTTTTATGTGAGAAATAAACTATCCTGTTTAAACTAGATAGAGAGAGAGAGAGAGAGTGAGAGAGAGAGAGAGAGAGAGAGAGAAAACTGGATATATTAATGGTGTGGGACATGATGTTTGGATTACACATACTATATTGTAAAATTATAAAATGAAGCTAATTTAAGTATCCATAACCTCATGTAGTAAAAGTATGGAAAATCTGTACTCTTAGAAAATTCGAAGTGGTATACACCTGTGATCTCAGTGGCTCAGGAGGCTAAGGCAGCAGGATCACAAGTTCAAAGACAGCCTGAGCAATTTAGTGAGGCTGTAAGCAACTTAGCAAGATCTGTCTCAAAACTTAAAAAAAAAAAAAATTTAAAGGTCAGGGGCCCTGGGGATGTGGTTCAGTGGTTAAGCGCTTCTGGGTTTAATCCCTGGGAAAGAAAGAAAGAGGGGGGGGGAGGAGGGAGGAAGGGAAAAAGAGAGAGAGAGAGAGAAAGAAAGAAAGAAAGAAAGAAAGAAAGAAAGAAAGAAAGAAAGAAAGAAAGAAAGAAAGTTAGTTCTAAATACACAATGCAGTGTTAATAACTATAGTCACCATGCTATATGTTAGTCTCCAGAATTGACTTAATTCATCTGGTTAAATGAAACTTAGCATCATTTGGCCTCCAGTCAGCAGTAACTTTTCCAATGAGCCAGGCAGTAACTTTGGGCTGTGGTTCTGGTTCAGATGATTTCCCAGTGAATGAGAAGAGAGAAAAGAGACCTTCTCCACCCAAGTGTGTTTTCCTAGTTGTGAGTCAAAATTTGGCCATTCCCACTCACTGACAAACTGGATGAGTTAGGAAGAAAAATGCAAAGAACTTCTTAAAAGTGGGAGGTATTCTTTTTAGTGGACAGAAAAATTGCTGAGGTTTAAAGAACCCAAACTCATCATAGCTTTCTGATTTATTTGACTTTTTTCTGTATTCCCGTTTTCAGGTTAGTGTGGAGGTCTTCCGATGCAACCAAATACTCCACCTATTACATTGAGACATCTGGACAGGTACGACTCACCTTCTTGCAGAAAAGCAGACCACCTTAACAGCCTGGTAGTCTGTTAAGGAAGGAAACACAAAACCCCATCCTGGAATTTCTGTTTTCAAAATTACACAAGTTGGAAACTTAATTTCAGTGGATAGTTGCTAAGATAGCAAAACACTCCCTCTCTGCAATATGATAATGAAATGCTTAATACATCATTTACCACCTTATTGGACAAAGGGCATCATATAATTGTCAGATCTTTCCAGCCAGGAAATACACATGAGGCTCCCTTCCACTTGTGGCTCTGGGGAAGTCCATGCATTTCAAAGTCAACATCCCTGGGAAACTCCCAGGAGAGGGCAGAGTGATGAAGATGGTATTATCAGTTTATAATATTGTATAATTTTTTCTCCAAACTCCTCCTTCGCTAAGCTGGGAAAGGGTCAGGATACAAGCTGCTGATACCCACTGGTCTGGTGTTATGGTTTGGATGTTGAGGTGTCCCCCCAAAAGCTCACGTGTGAGACAATGCAAGAAGGTTCAGAGGAGAAATGTTTGGGTTACAACTTTAACCTAATCAGTGAATCAATCCCTGATAGTATTAACTGAGTGGTAACTGGAGGCCAGTGGGGTGTGGCTAGAGAAAGTGGTTCATTGGAGGCATTGGCTATGGGGTATATATTCAAATCTGGTGAATGGAAACTCTCTCTCTGTTCTCTGATGAGCATATGAGCCGCTTCCCTCTGCCACATTCTTCCACCATAATATTCAGCCTCACCTTCAGCCCTAAGGAACAGAGCCAGCCTTCTACAGACTGAGACCTCTGAAACCAAGAGCCCTTAAATAAACATTTCCTCCTCTTTATTGTTCTAGTCAGATCCTTTAGTCACAGCAGCGAAAAATCTTGACTAAAACAACTGGTGTCAAGCCCTCTCATGGCTGCAAAGGAGCCCTGGCCCCCTGCTTTGGACATAAATAATAAAGAAAAATCCAAGGACACTGGGAGTGACAAGAAGGGGATCTACACACGTGAACTTTCTTATAGGCAATACTTGGTTATTTCATTGTGTGAGAGAATATAGTCATTTCCCAATTAAGTAGTTTCTGTATTTTAAAACTATATTAATAAAAATTGAAAATGATTTATTAAAAAACCATTAATAAGTGGTTTTCTTAATTGTGACTGAATGTTACTAAACAATATTTAATGAATGCCATTGATTAAGATTTATTTAATACATGAATATGTATTGAATAAATATTGCTTATTAAATAATGCATTTATTCAATTTTAAAACTGAGCATCCAACCTCCAATATGTTAAATGTAAATACAGTCATGCACCACTTGAAGGCGTTTCAGTCAACAGCCGGTTGCACATATGACAACAAATGCCATTATAGCCTAGATGTGTAGGAGGTCGCACCACCGAGGTGTCTGTCAGTACACCTTGACATACACACAATGATGATATCACCTAACACCATGTTTCTAAAAATGGTCCTTAAGTCAAATACAAATAGAGAAGGATAAGGGGGAGGAGCATGCATTCTGGAGCTGATGTTTAAGACAGTGAGGAAAAAATATGAATATCAACTCCAGGCCTCAGAGCCTTTCCTGGCAGGAAGAAGACAATCACCTGCATAGTTTTCGGGCTCTTTGCTTCACTCTATGCCCATGATCCACCGTGCCTTGTTGACTTCAGCCAGCTCCCTCTGCAAACCACACTGGAGGAGCCCACCCTCCTCAAATTTGGCAGGTACTATTTCTTTGTGTCAATAATCCACCTCCAAGTACTATGGTCAGGAGATACAGGCTAAACTGAGCCCAACAGAGGAGAGATAAGTGATGCAAAGTGGAGGAGAAGGATTTTGGTGACTCTGCTTTGGTGCCTCCTTGAACTTTCTAGAACTTCTCAAAACAATTCTCTCTTCGGGTAAGTGTCAGAAGGCCATGTGCAGATCTGCCCTTCCAGCTGTACCCTAAAGATTAAGTAGGCAGTAAGCCTGGGGAAGATGTCCCAAGGCTAGGTGTGAAAAACTCTGACCCTCTAAAATACTGAACCTGAGATGGTTTGAATACTACAGAGTAAAATATTGTTTGAATAGCAAGGTTTAGGTCACTTAATATATAAAGAAAAGTTTTTTGTTTTTGTTTTTTAATATTTATATTTTAGTTTTCGGCGGACACAACATCTTTGTTTGTATGTGGTGCTAAGGATTGAACCCGAGGCGAGCGCGCTACCGCTTGAGACACATCCCCAGCCCCTAAATAAGAGTTTTTAAATTTTAAACAAGGTGAGAAATGAATTGCAGTTGATGGGGTAGAGAGAGAAGATGGGAGGGGAGGGGAGGGGGGATAGTAGAGGATAGGAAAGGTAGCAGAATACAATAGTTACTAGTATGGCATTATGTAAAAATGTGGATGTGTAACCCATGTGATTCTGCAATCTGTATTTGGGGTAAAAATGGGAGTTCATAACTCACTTGAAGCTAATGTATGCTAATGTATGAAATATGATATGTCAAGAGCTTTGTAAGGTTTTGAACAACCAATAAAAAAAATTTTAAAAAAAGAGTTTTTAAATTTTAATATATATATATATATATATATATATATATATATATATATGAAAATCAAAGATGAAAAGCTTCTGTGACCAACCAAGGAGGAAGAGATGGGAATGTTTCTTGATAAAGGACAGCCAGTGAAGCACAACCAAGTCAGAGGCTGTGTAGTGGCACATGCCTATAATTCCAGTGACTGGAGGCTGAGGCAGGAGGATCACAAGTTAAGGCTAGCCTCAGCAATTGATGAGGCCCCAAGCAACTTAGCAAGACCCTGTCTCAAAACAAGGAGGGCTGGGAATGTGGCTAAGGAGTCAATCCACAGTACCAAAAGGAGAAGGAAGATATTCTTTATTCTTTAGGAGGCAAAGAATTATAAAATTGACACCTGACTGGTTGCCCCAGGCTGAGATGCTGAGCCTAAGTTCAATTTCAAATGAGCATTGCTGTCATTCTCTTTCTCCACTAAAGACTTTTTACAGCTACTTGATGTATACACTTGTAGTTCTTTTCAGTTTATATATATATATATATATTTTTTTAGTTGTCAATGGACCTTTATTTTGTTTATTTATATATGGTGCTGAGAATTGAACTCAGTGTCTCACACATGCTAGGCAAGTGCTCTGCCTCTGAGTCACAACCCCAGCCCCATAGTTTTGTTCAGTTTTAATAATGCATATTCCATGTATCATAGAGCCTCCTCAGTGCTCCGGCTCCACAGTCATTTCCGCTGTGATGGATGATCCCTGCCAGCAGAGCGTGGACAGTGGTCGCAGTGCAATTAATCCTTGTGGATCTCCATCGCTGTAATGAAATGGAGCTGCCACCCTCCCCGCTTTCCTTCCCAGCTCCATCTTCTTCCTGCTTCCCCCGTTGGTAATTACTCCTCCTTATGCTCCATTTGCTCTTCTCAACCTTCTGTGATTTCAGACTTTCCTTCCCTGCTGGCTTCTCCTCTGGCTATGAACATACTCAAGTTTCCCCTCTGCTGCGCTTCACAAGACTCCCCCAGGTGACCACAGGCACACTTACACACTGTCACTTCCATCCGACACAGACTCTGTCTTCGCACAGCCAGCTGGCTCCTGCCCCAAGACTGGGCTGAAATCCTTTGCCAAAGGTCCCCCAAAGGCCTCCTCATTGCCCAATCTAATGTCTTCTTTTCAATCCTCAAACTTTCCTCAAACTCTGTAACATGCGACTCTGTGGATCCCTCCGTGTTTTTGGAACTTTCTCCTTTGGCTCATGAGAAGGCGCTCTAAATCCTGCTTACAATCCTCCTCAGGTTCTTTTGCTGGTTCAGTGCTGGTATTGCCTGGGGCTTTATCTTTATCAGACATTAGATCTGTGAAAGAAGCTAACCAGCAGCATTGCCATCACCAGGGAACTTGTTGAAAATGAAAGTTGGGTTGTGTAATGGTAAATTTGAATTGTCAACTTGACTGGATTAAGAGATGCCCAGGATTAAAAGGTTTATGGGCATCTTGATGAGGGTGTGCCTGGGAATGATTGGCATACGGAATAGCCAACTGAAATGGAGAACCTCCCTAAGTGTGGACAGCATCATCCAATAGGATGATGGCTTCGTTGAAATAAAAATGAGAAGAACAAAGAAGCAGTAGCAGATGCAGGCTTGAATCTTCTTGACCGGGTTTTTGATTGCTGCTGTGAACATCTGAGAATATAGGACTCTTGCTTCTTCACTCTTCCAATGCAGACTCTGCCAGTGATTCTCCAGAAACCTTCAGTCTTGGAATAGGGCAGCACCATTGATCCTTCTTGTTCTGGGGCTTCAGCCTCTTACACTGCACAGCTACTGGCTCTTCCAGCTCTCCAGCCTTCAGACTGCCACTGTTGACTATCCAGCTTCTGGTCGCATAAGCCAACCTAATAAATCACTTTTTTATAATTATACTTCCTATTGATTCTGTTCCGCTAGAGAACCCTAATACAGGTTGCCAGTTAAATTATAAGACAGTTCAGTCTGAATTTCAGATGAACAATGAACAAGTTTTTTTATTAAAAAAAAAAAGACAACTATATCCCATACAATATTAGGGATATTATTTATCCTAAAATAAATATATATAGTTTATCTGAAATTTAAGTTTAATTGCGCTTCCCTTATTTTGTTTGCTAAATCTGGGAACTTTAAATGCAAATTACCAAGTCACTGTCACACCTACAAATTAGAAATTCTGGGCAAGGGGCCATAGCTTTTTTTAACAAGCCCTTTATGTGTTTCTGATTGCTCAAGTTCAAAGAGCACTGCTCTACATTTCTTCTTAATTGGGCTTGTCTGCTCCCATGACCACACTCACCAAGTAGGGGATATTCCTTCCCGAATGGCTAAGTCATCTGAGTCCTCCAGAATTTCACCTAATTGTATGTCCCACCCCACATAGAAAACAAAAAGGAATGAATACCAAAGTTATCAAGATCTCAGCTTTAGAATAAGTTTTTCCTGCCAAAGATGAGACAGAAAGATTTGGATACAGCAATCAAGTGATACAGAGATGGAGAATCATTTTTTTTCCTTCACCCAGTAGCACCTGCCCAAAGCTTCTTTCCTAACAAAGTTAGGAGGAAAATAATTAGTCCCAAGAAGTGAGTTTCCTACACCCACCCCACCCCTTCTGTCTCTTCAATCCATCTAAGAATCTGGGAAGAGAGAAACCAGTGTCCCTGATCCATCTGGGTTCGTCTGAGCTGCCATGGCATGGGAGAGTAGAGATGGAATGGTGGGAAGCAAAAGCAGATGTGTTGTCAGCTCCCCAGGCGGTCCTCAGGAGCCCCGGGAGGAAGGACGTGCAGATGGGACTGGGAGAACACATGGTCCTGTAGTCATGACTAGGGCTTTGGAGAGCAGTGTGACCTGTAGGACAAGGTCAGGTGGATTATAACCCTTCAGCAAAGCAAGTCTGAATTGGTGACAATACCCAAGATCCACAGATCTACACATCAGTGGATGTCACACAAGATGCCCTTGAACAAAATCCAATTCCTGACACATTGCGACTCTCAGGAGCTTCAGAACGGAAATGAAATACATTTGAGAAATCATTGACCTGACTGGGCTGACCTGGGAGAGACCAGATTTCAGCCCTTTAGACAGAATCAGAGGCTCAACCAGTTACAGGATTTATCCTTCTGGATAAACAAAGGCAGAAACTGAGCACACTCTGAAACCACAGTGGCCAGAAATGTGTTGGTGCCCTGCTCACAGAAAAGGCAGCACAGGCCCAGCAGCTCTCCTCCCATGGCAGCTCTACCCCTGTCACAGAGCCAGAGGAAGGAAGGGAAGGATGGGGCACACTGCTGCCCCTAGTCCATTGGCCAGTCCCCGTCACACAGCACCACCCTCACTAGGAAGGAGGCAAGAGATGTGAAGAACCCTCTACGGAAATGATGCAGGCAGGCTACCTCTGTTCACACCAGGTTCACAGCCATCTTCATGCCAATAGCATCCAAATCTCTGACTCCATCAGAGATCGCTTCTAAGTTCCTGATTCATAGACCCATCTACCTCCTGGATATCTCCACTTTCAAATCACACAAGCATTTAAACTTCAATAACTACAAACTTAGTCTCTTTTCCCCCCCAAAAAAAACTTTTTCTCCTCTTTTATTTCCATCTCTAGTCACCCATATCAGAAACCTGAGAACCATGAACCATCCCAAATAAACTCCTCTTTCCGGTACCCATGACATCCCATCAGTCACCACATGTAGTACGTCCTGCTTCCTCTATGCTCCCATGACTGTGTATTTTTTCCATCCACATCTGAGCTTCTTGACCTTCACCCTGCTGATATTTTGGGTTGTATCATTCTGTGCTGCAGTGGTGTTCTATGCACTGTGGGGTGTTTAGCAGCATTCCCAACTTCCACCCCTCCCATGCTGGCGTTCCCCTTCCGGTTGGAACATCCAAAAATGTCTCAGGAATTCCCCGTTGTTTCCTCGGAGGCAAAGTCTCTAGCCAGCTTCACTTGAAAACCACTGATCTGTTTAATTCCTCATTGTCTCAGACCTGGGTCATTTTAATAGTTATTGTGTTGTTTGTTTTTTAATTGGCATCCCCACCAATAAAATCTCTCCCAATATTACACAACCCACGCACTCATCTTCTCCACCCCATAACCATGGTCCACACTACTACCTGACTGGCGTTTCTAAAAGATAATCTGTCAGTATCACCCTCACATTCAAAGTCCCTTTGTGGCAGGGATGAGTATGTGGCCTAGTGGACGAGGGCAGGCCTAGCATGCGCAAGGACATAGGTTTGACACCCACCCCTCCCCCGGCATTGGGGAAGACAAATAGAGCGCCTTTGCTGCTGGGCAGGGGGCATGCACCTATAGTCCCAGCTACTTGGGAGGCTGAGGTGTGAGGATTCCTTGAGCCCAGGAGTTCGAAGAGCCCGGGCACCATGGTGAGATCCTGTCTCCATGAGGAGGAGGAGGAGGTGGAACAGGAAGAGAGGAAAAAAGGGCAGGGGCTTTGCCTGAAGGACAAAATAGAAATTCCTCAAAAAAAGCCATGAAAATTCTCAGGATCCTTACTTAACTGATGTCACTGCACACCTGCCACCACCCTCTACTTGTAAGAATATCGTTTGAGCACTTACGGTTGGTTCAAACTCATAACCTGCTCTGAGAAGTTGTTCCTGAATTCCCACAAAAAGCTGATGACCATCTTGTGTCTCCACCATGGTCCCCATAAATTTCCAGACCACAGTGTTTTTTCATGGCTGTCTCTGTCGACCAAGCTCCTGAGGGCTGAAACCAAGTCTCTTTGAACTCTACATTCCTAGTGGATAAGATGGTCCCTGACACAAAGTCACCTAATTCATATTCAACAAGTGACAGAAATGGAAGGGAAGGCCGGCCCTCTGGAAATTTATTTATTTATTTATTTTCAGGGATTGAACCCAGGGCTCTTAACCACTAAGCCACATTCCTAGCCCTTTTGTGTATTTTATTTAGAGACAGGGTCTTGCTAAGTTGCTTAGGGCCTCGCTAAGTTGCTGAGGCTGGCTTTGAACTCGTGATCCTCCTGTCTCAACCTCCAGAGGCACTGGGTTATAGGTGTGCACCGCCACATCTGGCCCCCTCTGGAAATTTTGATTCTGGGAAATATTTAAACAGTAAACTGGGCTGCAGCAGTTGTCTTATTTCCCCCTAGAAAAATCTTAAGAACTGAATTCTGAGATTTTGAAGGAAAAAGTAGTCTTGAGTACAAAATAGCACCTTTCAAATGCTTATGGACCACAAGATCAAATAAATTAAAAGCAATAGTTTTCATAGAATTCCTATCAGAGCGCTGTGTTCCAATTAACTTTAGCAATAATTGTGATGTCACTATTATATGGAAATTAAAATCTCAACAGTGAGCAAAGTTATTAAAAGTAGTAGCAGTGATTGAGCCTCCAGTGCCTATAAAATTTTAGGATAAAAATCTCAGGGAGGAGGAAAAGA
Organism: Callospermophilus lateralis; assembly: GCF_048772815.1. Classification (NCBI taxonomy): domain Eukaryota; kingdom Metazoa; phylum Chordata; class Mammalia; order Rodentia; family Sciuridae; genus Callospermophilus; species Callospermophilus lateralis. Next base: position 43,918,200 of record NC_135316.1, on the reverse strand, counting down.
AAAATCAAATGAGACTTATTCTATAAAATAACACAGGACAGGATCTTTTTATTAAAAAAAATTTATTTTATGGATGGAGTTGGAGAGTATCATACTAAGCGAAGTAAGCCAATTCCAAAAAACCAAAGGCCAAATTTTCTCTCTGATAGGTGAATTCTGATCCATAATGGCACTTGGGATGTTTCCATATCCTGGCTATTGTGAATGCTGCTACAATAAACATGGGAATGCAGATATGTCTTCAAAATACAGATTTTAATCCCTTTGGGTATAAATACAGAAGTGGGATATGGGGGTCACCTGGCAATATTATTTTAGTTTTTTGAGGAACCTTTATGTTGTTTTCCAAAACAGCTGTACTAATTTACAATATTAGCAGCAGTACACAGAGTTCCCTTTTCTCTATGTCCTCAAGACATCTTTCATCTTTTTGATAACAGTTAATCCAACAGGTAATGTGGGAGGCCATCCTCCCACGTGATTTGAGTTACCTCCCTGGCTGGGCAAGAGGCGCTTAGACACATCTTTGTGTCCAGAGCTTTCCTCACCCTTCTCAGGTCCGAGGGCTTGTCGGTGTGGAGGCTGTCTGGCCATTCCCCATAAAGACCCAATCGTCGCACCTGACCTTAGGACACTGTACCCCTTAATCTTCATTGGATGGGATTTTCCCCAGAATTTTTTGTTCCCCAATAAAAGTCCACTCCCTGGTGTGATATCTCTCTCTCTCTCTCTCTCTCTCTCTCTCTCTCTCTCTCTCTCGCTGGCCTCTTCAGTAAACCTCGTTACTCTAATAGATAGCTGGAGGCTGGAGTTAGGAGAAGCCATCCTGGAGCTGGTTTAAAGGTAATTAGAGTCTGTCTCTTTAATTCAAACTTCCTTTTTGGATTTCTCAGGTAGCTGAACGTTCATTTATGAAGCCTGTGCTGGCTGCGGGCTAAAGGTCAGAGGTGACATCTCATGGTGGTTATGATTTTCATTTCTCTGATGATTAGAAAAGATAAGCATTTTTCTATAATATGTCCTCTTTTGAGAAATGTCTGTTTAAGCCCTTTGCCTATTTTGAATGTTGTTGTTTTCTTGGTGTTAAGTAGTTTGAGTTCCTTGTGTATTCTGCAAATTAGCCTCTTAGGAAATGCATGGTGTGTGCATTTTTTCTCCCAATCCAGCTTGTCTCTTCACTATTAAGTGTTTCCTTTGTTGAGCAAAAGCATGTTCCTTTGATAAGGGACAGGATTAGAATTACAAGTTAGAATAATGCTCACTGTTCCTTGTTGAAGATTTTCAATATGTCACTTATGCCATTAGTTCCATGAGAAATTTTATCTTAAAACTCCCACTGTATTGTCAAGTTATTGAGTGACTCACTTCTTTCCACTCTGGGAGATGGAAAACCATTTTGGCACAGTAGGTGGCACTGTTTGCTCTGGTTCTCAGCCAGGATTGGCCTGGAAGGGCCCCTTTAGGGAGGCGTGGGAGCCTCAAGGGTCCTACTGCAAGCTTTCTCCCAGTGTGCTGCTGCCACTCCCCGAGGGTCCCCTATGTGCAGCCAGGCCAAAGTGCCCCCTCTCCCTGAAAGCACCCTCTGCCAACAATGCCCTTTGTCCCTTCACTGTAACTAAAATTTTCCACCCATCTTTTTCTCTTAAGATCTCTGTGAAGTGTCACACAGGTAACCCCATCAGTGGTTCCTCTGCACTCGAGCCACTCCACTAGTTACGCTGGAGTTACGTGCATTCACTAATTCATTCATTTCAACAAATATTTATGGAGCATAGATCGGACACTGTACTCAGCTATGGAAACAGAAAGATGAGCAGTGCCCGGGGTCTGCTATCAAGAAACTGCAAACTAGAAGGGGACAGGAACATGATCACAGGGTGGTGTGGTAAGGACTGAGAGGGTGGGCGAGGAGAGTGTTAGGGGAGCTCCAAGGAGCTCAGAGTCTGGGGAATCAGGTCGAGATGCCTGAGTAGAGGAGGGGAAGCCTGAAATGGGCAATGGAAGAGGCCGTCAGCAACCAGGAGGTAGCATAAGGTATACTGGACATGGGGGGCAGTGAGTTATTGCATAAGTGAGTTATGCAATGCATGATTAGTGATAGTCACCATGCTATGCTACAGATCAGCAGAATTTATTCTTCCTGATCAAGGGTAGAAAACACAAGCAGCTGATGTTTGGGGGGGACTTGGAGAGATTGGTAAGAGATAAGGCTGGAGAGAGGAACAGAGGTAAGAACACTCACGTGGTCTCAGCATGCTTAGATTTTATCCAGGCAGTAAATTAAGAATTACCCTGGAAGAATCATAAAAATCCACCTTCCTGGGCTGCACCACCCGAGGCTCTGATGTAGTAGATCTGGGGAAGAGCCAGAAATCTCCATCTTATCAAGTGGGTAGGTGGCCTGCTGCACTTTGCCCAAGCATCACATGTTTTATGAACACTTCTGTGAATGATGGGGAGCCTTTGAGGGACTCATACAAACAACCACATAAAGGGGTTTGAGGGGCCGGGGATGTGGCTCAAGTGGTAGCACGCTTGCCTGGCATGCGTGGGGCGCTGGGTTTGATCCCCAACACCACATAAAAATTAAAAATAAAGATATTGTATCCACATAAAAACTAAAAAAAAAATAAATATTTTTAAAGAAGATTTGTGTTTTAGAGAGAATACTCTTGTGGGTCAAAGACAGACATATTTAAAAGGGCAAAATTAGAAGCAGAAAGATTGACTACCTGGGAGACCTTTTCAGTGGTCAAAGGAAGAAATGATAATGGCCTCAACTAGAGGAATGTTCAGGGGGGTATGGAACCCCCCAAAACTTGGTGATGGGATAGAGTGAGGAAGATGAGAGTCATATCAAAGACGATTGAGTTCCGGTGTGCACGGGGACCCCTGTAAGCTGTGGAGTACACAGGAAAAGACAATTGAGGGAGAAAGATGATGCTTTCGGTCTGTTTCACACAGAGTGTTCAGTGCTTTTGGGAATTCAGGTAAAGATTCCTGAGGTAGTTGGATGTCTGAGCCTGTAGGTTTGGGATGCAGCAGGAGACTGGGGCAGTATTCCAGGACCAGGAGAGCCAGAAAGGACCGCTGGAGAGGGTTTAGCATGAAAGCCCAAGCAGAACTCTGGGGAGCATCTAGGTGACAGGGCTGGCTGAGGAAGAGAAGTCACAGAGGACACAGAGAAGCACAGTTAGAGAGGCTGAAGATGAACCAGGAAAGTGGAGCATATTGGGCCAAAAGACAGATGTCACAGGAGAGAGGGAGGACAGTGCTGGGATCAAGGCCACAGATTCCTAAGTCAGACTGCCTACCTGCCTGTCCAGTTCTCACTTAGTGGATAAAGTGGAACAAATTATTTTTACTCTGTCTCAGTTGCCTCATCTGTAAAATGGTCACGTTGGCAGTACCCACCTCATAGGATTATTGTGATAATGAAATAAGCTAGTACAAAAACTCTTTAGTACCTGCCACGCATTGCATTAATAATAAATATTAGTTTCTTGTTATTATTACAGGTTTCTCTTTCCCATTTAATACTTCCAACTCCCTCAGGGGCAGAGACCACATTTTTTTACTCTTTGTGCTCAAGTACCTACCATAGCATTTAACTCATGATAGGCACACACGAAATAGCTGTTGAGTAAAATTGCTCCCTGGAAATCAATACATGGTCAGAGAATTTTTTATACTGATCTTCCAGAGCTTTGGCACATTGAGTTCTGAGGAAAGGTTGTTTTCTTAGAAGTTAGAAAAGAACATTTTTGTTGTTTCATAAATATTTTATATACTCTTTTTTAAAATTATTTTTTTAGTTGTTGATGGAACTTTATTTTATTTATTCACATACAGTGCGGAGAATTCAACCCAGTGCCTCACACATGGTGAGGTAAGTGCTCTATCACTGAACTATAACCCCAGCCTACTGTATCTACTCTTTTAAATCCTAGTGTTGGGGGCTGGGGTTGTGGCTCAGTGGTAGAGCGCTCACCTGGCACACATAAGGCACTGGGTTCGAGCCTCAGCACCACATAAAAATAAATAAATAAAGGTATTGTGTCCATCTACAACTAAAATGTTTAAATAGCTAAATCCTAGAGTTGAAGAGATTTTCAAAGTCCTCTGTCCAATTTCCTTATCAATGCAAGAACTTCTATACATTGTCCCAGTGAAACTCAACTTCTGCTCTAGCACTTCTGGTGACAGGTAACTTGCTCTCTACTTATTTCTCTGTTTGCATAGTCTTTTAACTCTAAAGTTTCAAAGAAAAAGCCTTCCCCTGTGATATTAATCATCTGCTCCTAATTCTACATTACCCAGTCAAACTATCTACTCCTACCCCATTCAGAAGATAACAATCCCTCAAGTAATTGAAGACAAGAATATTTAAGGTTAAAAAAAAAATTAACAAGAAACAATCCAATAAAGTATTAGCCCAGGCTACCATAACAAAATACCACAGACTGGGTTGTTGGAGGGTAGGAAGTTCAAGTTCAAGATCAAGTTACCATCAGAATGAGCTGATTTTGTCACACTGAAGAGAACAAATTCAACCTTAAGATTCAATAACAAAGGTACAGACAGACTGGGCTGTCCTGGATAGGGACATTAACAGACTATCTTTCCCAGAAATGAACAATCAGGATTGCGAGGATTTTGAAATCCTGGCATTCATATAAAGGAAGTTACAGTAGTAAGTTGCAGATTCACTCTTCCGGCTTGTGGCCTGCTGACACTCCACAGGTGTTGGCACAGTAACTCCTGACAAGACTGCTCCAAGGCAAATTGTTGAACATTTCACACTAACCTCATTTTGTGTAGCTCTTTAGCCTATCAAAACCATTCAAGATAACACAATTTGAACTGTGAGTGATCATCTCCACTGTCTGTCTCAGTTTGGTGTCACCTATAGATTTGACTGGAATGTTTCTGACCTCTTAATCAAGGTCTACAAGAAGACAGCAATGTAACTTGGTATCTGGCCCGGGAATTCACCTCGCCTCTTTGGTCCCCTCTTTATTCCTCTATGAAGTGTGTTTAAGGGATCTATAAAGTTAAGCATAGGGTGGGGAATTTGTGTAAATCTTTAAAAACTCTCTACATAATAAACAATATTCTAGCACAAAGATTTTTTTACTGAAATCCAATGATCTCCTGACTTTTATGCCCAATTTCATGTGAATGAGCATTTTTTAAAGAAAGGTTCTAAAGTTTTTTGTTAGATTCTCAAAGGGACTCATAGCCACCTATCCACCTAGATGGGCTATTTTAACATATTCACCCACCTCTATCATGAGAACGCTGAAGCAGAACACTGTTTTTTTTTTAATTTATTTATTTATTTATTTATTTATTATTTTATTATTTTTTTATTGGTTGTTCAAAACATTGCAAAGCTCTTGACTTATCATATTTCATACAGAACACTATTTTGATAGAGTAACTTGAATTCTCTTCATTTGTCCTATTTCCCATGAATTTTCCCCCATTCTGGAGGCAGCTCTGGTTTTCTATGTCTGCATCCCTTCACAGTGCTTGCCATAGCAGAACAGAAAGAAAAAAAAAACAGAGTAAAATTCCCAGCACCACAATCTTGAAGCTTTTGAAAACATAAGCCGAAAGACTTCAGGCCTAAAGTTTATGCCATAATCCCATTAGGAAGTCATCCTCATCAAAGCCAAGATCAAGACCATCCCAAAACTAGACAGGGATTCTGTCAACAAGAGGAGCCAGAGGAGGAGAAGAGATATCTCTAAAATGGAGCCCCAACCCTGCCCTCAACACTGGTGGGAAAGGATGAATAACAGCAACCCCAAATGGGAGGTGTTAACACTTTGAGTATTCTAGAAAGACCCATAGAGTTCCTCTGTATCCAGAGTGGGAGCAATGAAGGAAAGGTATATGTAGACATACCTGAAACATCATGATCAGGAATTCCTAAATCCAGTGAGGCAGAGGAAGAACCAGATGAGGGATCCCTATTACCCAACGGGACTTTCAGTTGGAATGAGACCGGCACAGCAAACATGATCTGAGATCAGAGACACAAGGAGCAAAGATGTCTCTGCCCAAACCAGCATAGACTGACGATGACAACCTAAGACCTGCTATCCGATGTCCCCTAGCCAATGCCTTGAGACAACATAGGTGCCCCCAACCACCATAATGTACAGGAAAGTGAGATATTACACCAACTGAGATTTAGCTTCTGCCAGTGAGCAGAATGGAGATTTAACAACAACAAAAAAGTCCAGTTGTAGAAATTTTGCAAAAGATACCTAAGTTTGTGGATGGGAAGTGTGCCTGCTGAAGAAATCATGAGAAACTATATATGTATGTATGTATGTATGCATGTATATGACATATATTCTGCTAAAACCCATACTGCATTCATGTCTATGGCACTGACCTGTTCCCTTTTGGGGAAGGTGCACTGCTTCCCAAGAAGGAAGGGAGATGATGGTGGCTCTGTCCAGCCGCCTGCCCTATTAACCCGCTCTGACTTAGAACAGGTGTTTCTTATCCCTCCATCAGCAGGCCAGGTATGATCCACCTCGTCCCTTGTCTGGCTGAAGCAATACATTATAAACAAAAGCCCCTTAAAATTTTCAGACCTAAGTTGTATTTTCCATGCTCCATGTTTACTAAACTCTAGTTTTTTGTTTTTGTTTTTGTTTTTTTCCCTTGGTACCATGGATTGAACCCAGGGGCACTGAACCACGGAGCCGCATCCCCAGACCTTTTTATATTTAGAAACATGGTCTCACTGTGTTGCATAGGGGCCTTGCTAAGTGGCTGAGGCTACCTTTGAATTTGCGATCCTCCTGCCGCAGCCTCCTGTGCTGCTGGGATTACAGGCATGTGCCAACGCGCCTGGCCAAATTCTGGCATCTTAATTAACAATACTTGAGGAAATTCAATGCTTTTTTTGGAAGAAAATATTGACCCTGCTTACAGGATCCCATGTGACTGGCATGGCAAAAACACAGAATTCAGCCTCTCTATTTTCAATGACATTGACAATTCTGCTCGATTCTGGGAGAATTGAATAGATGGATTCTTTTACAGCAAAACAGCTTAGAGTATAGATATTTAAGATCCCAGTTGAAAAAATATAACCACAAACCAATTTAAATTCAGCCCTCACCAAAGCCTCATGTGAAACCTCTGTTTTATCAGGGAGGCCTTAAAGTCATCTAACAATTTGCTGTCTGTAGCCCCTCTTTCAAGAACTGCCCCCATTGAGGAGGCCATAGGAAGCAAGCTATCTGGCTCCTATTACCTAAACTCTCTACAGAAATGTATTCCCTTAGATAAGATATTTGTTCTCTTCAACTTTTATAAGATGTTTTACACAAGGAACATCCCTTTAAACAATGTCTGTGTGACTTTTATAAAGCCAAAGTTAGAGTTATTATCTGTTAAGTTGGGAAATGTCCCTCATGAGAAGACTCAGTTAGTTGCCAAATTGCTTCTTGAATCAAGGAAAGAACAATTTCAGTTTCTCAAGAGTTTGCCTCTGACCTGTGTCAAACCATAAGACTTACATAACCCATTTTCCCTTTTGCCTTATCTCCAGGAAACTCAAAAATAATTTTACCTACTGAAGCAATTCATTTATCTCAAGGGCCTGGTGACATTGATTCCTCTGCTATATTAATGTGTCTTGGCTTTAAATTGTGTATTGTGCATTATGTTTGGTTTTCTAAACAGCCTGGGGCTCTTCTGGAAATAGATGGGATATCATTTTAAAGAAATACATTTTCATTTTATCAAGAATTTGTTTCTTTCAAAACATTTGCCTCCTTTTTTTTTTTTTTGTATATTTATTCATCTCTGATTAACTTCTGCCGCCAAAAGTTTCATGAGGGGCAAAGACCACATTTAAATTGCTTGCTAACTTCAGTGCCTAGCACCATGCTGGAGGGCTGATGGCAGCGGTATGTCAAGATTCCGTGCTACAGTAACATTCAACCCCAAAACCCTCAAAGCTAAAGAGAACAAAGGCTGTGGAGCTGGTGGCTCGCTGAGCCCATCTGTTGAAGCAGTGGACTGCCGCTCTGTTCCTCATATCCCCTGGCAGATTGCTGTGGCAAAGATAAAAGAGATGTGACAAACTATAAATCACATGCTCCACTTCCACCTCAGCAGCCTGTCCCCAGTAATGTGACCAAGAAAGGGATGTTTAACCTTCCCAGAGAGAGGCACTGCAATGAAGAAACAGATAATATTTGGTAAACACTGATATAACACAATCCCAGGAATTAAGTACCTAGACTTATAAATTACATTTCCTTAAATTATTTAGGAGATCTTTGATTATTTTTTCATTATGTATCTTTAAAGTTTGATACATAAACCTGCTTAATCAAATCCATTTTGAAGTATCACATTATACCACCAATATACACCAAACATACTTGATCATGTATGATACCACACACAGATCAGAAAGTCTGGAAAGCAGTGTGCTAACTTTCCCCACACAACACAGCAACAAAAGCCTCAGATGATGGTTACAGAGCCCATGTCAGGGCTTCCGCCTCCTACAAGAGGGAGGACTAGATCATTCAAAACACCTGAAAACCCTGGAGAAAATAAAACAAGCACCCTCTTGAATCACGCCTGAGCGTGAAACAAAACAAGAAGCTGTAGGGAAACGTGAAAGTGAAATGAAAACTAACAGGAAACCAGAGGGTGAGAGTCATCCTGTGGAAGAACTCCTGGGCTGGGGTTTGGATGGTTGAGACCCCATTTACAACTGAGGAGGTACAGACCCCATGGGGAACGACAGACCCCCAGTAAAACCGAATCCACCAAAAAAAAATCCAGCCTAAGTGGAAGGAACCTAGATTTGTCAGATTTGGCAAAATAATAATACAGAATATCCAATTTAATTAAGATTGTAAATGAACAAAAAAAATGCCCAGTGCAATATTTGGGACACACTTATACTAGAAAATTATCTGTTGTTCTGAAACGAAAATTTAAATGAGCACCCTGTGTTTCATCTGGCAACTTGAGGGACACAAGAAAAATCACCCACCAACATAAAAAGGCAACGAGAATATTTACCTATCTCCATGTGGGATCTGAGTAATGGGGGACAGGAGGGAGGTATATCTCCCACCAAGAATTGCCAGGTTCAAAGGCTGGAGTGGTGACTCCATGTTAGAGCATTTTGTCTTGCATGTGTGAGGCACTGGGTTTGATCCTTGGCACCACGTGAAAATAAAAATAAAGGTATTGCGTCCATCTACAACTAAAAAAAAAAAAAATTAAAAAAAGAATTGCCAGGCATGGTGGCACACCCAGTGGCTTGGGAGGCTGAGGCAAGAGGATCACAAGTTCAAAGCCAGCCTCAGCAAAAGTGAGGCACTAAGCAACTCAGTGAGACCCTGTCTCAAAATAAAGTACAAAATAGGGCTGGGGAATGTGGCTTAGTGGTCAAGGGCCTTGAGTTCAATCCCTGGTAACACCCCCCAAAAAAGAATTAATAAACATAGGAGTTGGGGCTGTAGCTCAGCAGCAGAGTGCTTGCCTAACATATATGAGGCCCTGGGTTGGACCCTTAACACCATATAAAAATACATAAATTAAATAAAGACACACTGTTCATCCACAACTACAAAAAAAATTTTTAAATAAAAAATTAATAAGTGTGGCTCTCCCTCATGTAGATTTATGACTAAACATTATAATATCTGCAAGAGTCTCATCTACCAAGCCAGAAATTAACATAAGAAATACTCATCAGAAATGCTCATTATACTCCAGGTCTCAGATAAGGTCACAGATAAGGTCGCAACCTAAATTACAGCTGGGTTGCTTGTACTGCAAGAAGGTCAGCTCTGAAATTTGTTGATACCAAGATGAAATAGTTCTTGTCAGATTCAGACAAAATTAGAGCCTGAAAATTATGAAAGAGGAGAACTCACACCTGCCCATCTGAGAAAGTACTGTCTTATGGACTTTCTAAAACCCCATAAGAAATTCCTCCTTGTTCTACACACAGCTATGCTTTGCATACCACAAAATTTACCTTTGACATTTCTTAAGACTGCAGCAATTCAGATAAGAGGCTCACTACAGAACCCTTGTGACAAATGCGCTGATGTCCACTCCAGTCTCCAAGACCCATGAACTTTCCATTCAAGCGGTTTATTTAAATTCCCCCCTTTTTGATTATAAAAGCTCCCCCTTGCCTCGGCCACCTTGCATATACCTATACTTTATTGTGACTTGTGTATTCCTATTACAATGCGCCGCTATTCCCAAATGAACTTATTAATCTTGGGAGAAGCTTTCTCTTTACATTTAACTTGACCTCTGTTTCGCTTGCCAGTGATAGGACTCAAAGGGCGTGAAGCCTCTGAGACATTTCAGTGAGGGTCATTCAGAGCTGATTCCTTCTCTGTGCTCCTTTGGATGCAAATCAAACTTTTCAGTCACAGAGCTTCTCACTGTGATGCTCATCTGGCGTACCATCTCACACAAACCCATTCCCAGTACTGAGAAAGAACAAGCCAGCTCTAGTGATGGAAGGTTCAGCTTCTGTTAATTCATGACGAACAGACCTGGTGGTACTCTAGTGCTTTTAGTTCTCTTTAATCATAAATATACCCAGAATGTTCCTGGTTTTAGCACTGGAATGCCTCGGTCCTGGGCAAACCAACAGAGGTGGCCACAGGAAATGTTCTTCATCCTAATAAAAGGCAAATTAAACACATCTGTGAGGGTTTTTCTCTTTATCCTCTTATCAGGCAAAATAAACTAAAAATTATTTAAAAGGTAGGTTTTACAGTGAGTATCTATGTAGTTGAAACACATATATATATAATAAATATGCATAGATGTACATTCACTATTTTTTTTTTTTTTTTTTTTTTGGTACCAGGGATTGAACTCAGCGGCACTCGACCACTGAGACACATCCCTGGCCCTATTTTGTATTTTATTTTGAGACAGGGACTCACTGAGTTCTTGGTGCCTTGCTTTTGCTGAGGCTGGCTTTGAACTAGTGACCCGCCCTGCCTCAGCCTCCTGAACTGCTGGGATTGCAGACATGAAATGGACATTCACTCTGAAGCTTCCTTGGGACTTAGTTTCCTTTATCTGCCAAAAATATATACGTTTTGGTAAGGAGCCAATGAATCATGTAGAATGTAGATAAAACATTTTGCTTAGTGCCTGGGATGTGGTAAGCACTCAAAAAAGATAATCATTGTTAAGTTTCAAACTTCCCAAGCATTTAGATTTTATATTTGTAAAATTTATTAGATGCTTCCCTTTTCCATATTTTGGGTTTAAAGTAGCAACTTTGTAGATATTGTTTGATTATTTTCATGTAACATGTCAAAAATCAGTGAATGGAGATAATTATTCTCTCTTACAGTGAGTCAGAAAATCTAAAAATGTCTATCAAGTTTTAGAAAAAAATAATAATATTCTGAATATTTTTAACTTATTTATAAAACAAGCTTGAAAGTATGAAAATGCCTCAGAAATTTTGAAATGGAACCTTTGACCCAGTTATTCACTCCTTGTTATATATTCAAACTATTTAAAATCAGCATACTATAGTGACATAGCCATATCAATGTTTATAGCAGCTCAATTCACAATAGCTAAGCTATGGAACCAATCTAGGTGCACTTTAACAGATGAATGGATAAAGAAATCTGGTATCCATAAACAACAGAATATTACTCAGGCATAAAAAATAATTAAATTATGGCAATTGCAGTAAATAGACAGAGCTGGAGAATATCATGGTAAGCAAAATAAGCCAATCCCAAAAAACCAAAGGCCAAATGTTCTCTCTGATATGTGAATGCTAACACACAATAAGTGGGGAAAGAGGGAAGAATAGAAATTCACTGGACTAGACAACAGTGAATGAAGGGAAGGGAGGGGGAATGGGAATAAGAAAGATGGTAGAATGAATGAGACGTAACTTTCCTCTGCTTATACGTGAGTATACAACCATTGTAACTCCACATCATGTACAGCCACAGGAATGGGAAATCATACTTCGTGTATATATACGATGCCAAAATATACCCTACTGTCATGTATATCTAAAAAGAACAAACAAACAAACAAAAATTTTTAAAAGATTGATATTTTTTATCTTTCTCTTTTTTATCCAAAATGTAAAAGTAGCAGTGAAAATAGCTTTTTTCTTATTTCACGTCACACAACCCCAGCTTTCATTTCTAACTGATTTTCAAAATATTCAAACTCAAACCCTTAAACTGTGTGCATTTTAGGCCAATCCACTGTTTTACTAATAGAAGAGGGGTTAAAACTATTTTAGAAAGTCCTTTTTATTCCCCTGGTGCCAGGGTCCAGCCCTAGAGGGGTCCAGGGAGTCCTGAAGGATGAGTGGCGTCGGCGAAAAGATGAGACAGGGGTCGTTCCATGGCGCAATCTCCAGAGAGAGCTCTAAGGCAGCTTTCTCTGGGTCATCTTTTATTACAATTTTTCTTATCATTATAGATTCAGAATACGTCATTGATTACACAAATTCAAAACTGTGCCAAGACATAACGTTTCCTTGATCATAATTAGGGGAATAGAAAAATGTAACATCAATTTACATTTTTCCAGGATGTGACTTTTTAGTTATCAATCATTAATAAAATGTGTCACTAATTTACATTTTTTCAGATTTTCCCAAGATGTACTATTTTCTTACTAAATAATGCCAAACTACATAACCAAACTCTAAGTCTCCTAACCTAACCTATCGTTAACCGTTAAGTTTTAAAGTACACCTGCACTTTTATTTCTAATCTAAAATTCCCATATAAAAAAGTCCCCTTAAATCTTATACTTAAAATATCCTAACGTTTATAAACCATTCTTAAAACATATCAAAAACCCATACAGCTAAAAACTTAAGAATTTTAAACCCAAGAATCTAAATGGAATACTATTTCTAACATTATTCTAAAAATATTTCTTATAAAGCTACTTTAATTAATTCCTAAACTTATTCTATAAAACTGGTTGAGCTGCTTTCTCAAAGAGTTTCTCTGCTTCTCAGTCAAGGTGCACTAGTTCTTATATCTTTATAATCTTTCTCAATTAAAAGTAAGTTCTAAACGTCAGTCCACTTTCTGCCAATATTAAGTTATGCTCATCATAAATCCCTATGTGAAGTAAAAGAGGGTTTATAGAAATGAAAAGAATGTATCCTTATATGTCTTAACTTTCCTAAGTGCATAACATAACTTTCCTTAATCAAGAATGAAACTACATATGGTGGGTTTCGTACAATGAGCCTAATGATTAGATTTTCTAAGAGGCGGAAATATGGGCTTGGGTTCTAGTTGATATAATCAATGTGGAGCCTAAAATTCTCGTGACCTTTTGGAGAATGATTGTTGTCCATTATCAGTTTTGTCCTCAATGTGCTGAGACAGTAGAGCAGCTTTCTACTTTGTCCTTGATATGCTGAGGGGTAATAGAACAGCCTTCAAGGCATGAACTACCTGTTATGTTCTAGCCATCCGAAGTTTAATTTGGTTTGGCATTTAACATACTCATGTCTCCTGTCAGGAACATGAGCCTGAAAATGAAAAGTCCCAATTGCATAAAAAAGGGTCTCATGCTTTCTGTTTCCCACTAACCAGTGTGGCTTTGCCAGCATTCATCCTCACTGTGACCCTGTCAAGACAGTGAGAGGGGATCACCTTCACCACCCTGGCATTAAGCTGCATTGAGCAGGTACATATTAACACTTTTTTAAATTGCTATTAATCTGAAGCCATTACTCTCCTCTGTTAAAACACAGTGCTGAGCCACTTAGACTGAACTATGATAGGTTTGTCTAAAATCTTATTTGGTCTCCTTTGTGGCTAGAATATACCTTAATGCTATGATATTTTAGGTACTGCTGTCAAATAAGATTTTCTTTCATTTGACATTGAAAATCCTAAATAAGATCAAGAACCCGGTGATCTAAACAATTGCTTTTCAAACCTGAATGCACATACAAACCATGTTTGGAGGAAGTCACTGAATATAGATTTTGATTCTGTAGGTCTGGGCTGGGGCTCAGGATGATGCATTCCTAGCAACCTCCCAAGCTGATATCCAGGCCATGGGTCTGTGGCCACCCTTCACTAGCACAGGCCTGAGGCAATGGATTTGAGTGTATAGCTCATTTGGAAACTTGTCAGAAATGCAAATTCTTGGGTTCCTCATCAGGCTCTCCCCAATACATTTAGACAGTCATCACAACACAGCAGGAAACATGAACTTCAAGTGTGCCATTTCTCCTTGCCCACCCTGGTCCTACAGAGGCAAGTCTTGAGAAATCTCTAATTTTATAAGGGGCTGAAAGTAAGCATGCTCAACTTTTCTCCCCCAAGAAGACATTATCCTTATTTTTACATTTATAAAGTCTGGAGTAAGATTCCAAATGAATGAAAATTTTCTGAATAAAAAACTCTGGGGTAACCTGTGCTGTACATAGTAATTCTGGTGTACATAATGTTCAAGAACCATTCTAAACAATTAACACCCCGCTCTGACAAAGTAAACTTGCCTAAATGGACTAAAATATTGTGGTGTTGTTCACTAGGAAGGAAGTAGAGCTGTCTTGGGTCTGGAACAACCAAGACAGTCAGGCCATAGATAAATTAAGTGTAGGAAAGGAGTGGTCAATGGATTTACTCATTTACTCACTTCACTGAGAAGACAGATCCTGCCACTAGGGTTGGCTGAAATTTCATCATCGGGGTATTCCCCACATCCAAATGTACATGTGGCACTGCAGTCAGCATTCAGTCTGAGGAAAGTCTGACGTGAGTTAACAAACCACTGAGGGCTTGCCCAACAGAGGAATAGGCATGTGCGTAAGGCATCTGCTATATTAGGTGTTTTAGTCAGGTCTCTGTTGCTATGGCAAAATACCTGAGAAAAATCAACTTTAGGAAAGAAAAGTTTATTTGTACTCAGAATTTCAGAGGTTTCAGTCCATGGTCACTTGGCTCTTTTGTTTTCAGACCTGTGACGAGGCAGAACTTCATGGCAGGAAGTACACAGTGGAGCAAAGCTGCTCACCTCATTGTTTCTGGGAAGCAAAGAGAGACAGAATAAAGGGCCTAGGTCCCAATATTCCCTTCAAGCGCTGTCCCAGTGACCCAACTTCCTTCTACTGTGACCTTGCTCATAAACGTTCTACCACCTTCCAATACATCATCATGTGAGGACCTGGCCTTTGACATAAGAGCTTTTAGAGGTCCTTTAAGTTCCAAACCATTATAGCAGAGGCACCAAAAAATGAGAAACATTATTTGTGAAATATTTTGACATTTCCCTAAAAAGCATCAAAGTAGACACAACAATAAAGAAATCACTTTATTCAGCTTCTTTTTTTTTAACATGGACGCATTATCTTTATTTTAGTTGTTTTTTACTTTATACAGTGCTGAGGATTGAACCCAGTGTCTCTTATGTGTGAGGCAAGCGCTCTACCACTGAGCCACAACCCCAACCCTCTTTATTCAGCTTCTTTATACTCATTTTACTGTTTAGTGTGACTACGTGTAGTCTCTGGAGCCAAACTACCTGTCTATAAATCCAGGCTCTACCATATACCAGGAAGGTAACCTTGGGCACATTACTCATTGCTCATTGCCTCAGTTTTTTCATCTGTAAAATGGGGATAATGACATTTTGTGATAACTAAACATTAACTGATACATGTAAAGCTCTTAGAATAGTGCGACGTACGTTATAAATTCTTCCTCTTATAAGGACACCTGCTCTATTGGATTAGGGTTACTCTCATGACCTCATTCAACCTTAAGTTGCTTTGTGGCGGCCCTATCCATTTCCAGATATAGTCACATTTGGGGCTAAGGCTTCAACACGTGAATTTTGGGGAGACACAATTCATAACACTCCCTTCTCCCATCCTTATTGGTTTGAGTTCAGTATTGCTTTTGGACCTGTTTTATCTTTTCAATCATCTCATACCCTATCATTTTCTGACTTCTTTGCTTTTTATAAATTACTTAAAGTTTTGCTTTTAGACATGATCACCCACATATACTCCTGGGATTAATCCTTATTATTAGCACATTGGTGCAACATAAGGCACCCTAGAACAGGAACACAAGCTACCGCTCAAAGTTAAACTAGCCAAAACCCACAGCTGACGACTGAGTTCTGTTCTATTCCACCAAAGAGTAAATGAAACAACATACCTCTGGAAATTACGAAAGGGTCTCAGGAAGATAAGCTCTGCCAACATGTCTAAAGATGGACCACAAGCAAACTGCAATCTGACGAGTTATAAGAACTCAAATTTGCCATATCAGTTGCTGAAAGAGATCCCAGTGGCTCAGCCTCTGTCACACCATGTCCTGCACTGACCTTCGAAGACCTTGGGGGAACACCAGAGTCCCCCACACACTCACACCAGAATTGGGGAATGGAGTCAGGGACCTTTGGAGTATAGGGCAGGCCCAAAATTGTTATAATTAGGCTCCCTTGCTGAGGCTTCCAACCGCTATGATTTTAGTATGTAGCCAAGTCATGAACACCCAGATTCAGCTTATGTACTCAAGATTGTAAACATTTGCTTGTGAGCATGCTCCAACCCATGCAATCTATTGTCATGCTATTGGCACCTTAGCAATCTTCTTTGTGTGCTAAAATGAAACTGGCTGGGGACTAAATGGAATTGGAGCTGGAGGCTCAGGGCTGCTGCCACCTTTGAATAAAGGTCTACAATCCCAACTATGTTTTGCATCTTCTTCCACTTGCCAGGATCTCAAATCTATTTCCTGGCTCTGAGCCCCCCCCCTCCAGACAATGGGGAAAACTACACTTGTTTAAGTTTTCTTCAAATACATGAAAGAATTCACACTAAGGAGAAATCCTATGTATGGGAAAGACTTCAGTGAGTCCAGTTGCTTTTACTAATATTAAAAAGCCTCACAGGGGCTGGGGATATAGCTTAGTCCGTAGAGTGCTTGCCTCACATGCAAAAGGTCCTGGGTTCAATCCCAGCACAGAAGAAGGAGAAGGAGCCGCCACCATGGGACTGGGTGCTGTTCACGCCTGTAATCCCAGCGGCTTGGGAAGCTGAGGCAGGAGGATCGCAAATTCAAAGCCAGCCTGGGCGCTAAACAACTCAATGAGACCCTGTCTCTAAATAAAATACAAAATAGGGCTGGGGATGTGGCTCAGTGGTCGAGTGCTCCTGATTCAATTCCTGGTAACCACTAGCCCCACCCCCCCAAGAAAAAAGAAGCCACAGTAGACAGTAACCGTGAATGTAGAATGTAAGAAAGTTTTGTTATCACAGGATCATTCTAGCAAACACGAGTATGCATAATGGAGAGAATTCATGACAATGGAAAGCACATGAGAAGGTTTCTCATCATCTTGGTTAGATTCACAGACAAAAAAGAAACCTTGAGTAGAAGATGTTTTCAAAGGCTGGGGCTGTAGCTCAGTGGTAGAGTGCCTGCCTTGCAGGTGTGAGGCACTGGGTTCGATCCTCAGCACCACATGAAAATAAATAAATAAAGATATTGTGTCCATCTACAATTAAGTAGATATTTTTTAAAGAAGAAGATAGGTTCAAAAGTCTTTGGTTGGCCCACATGTAAGAATACACAATGGATCAAAACACTGTGTTTGTGAAAAATACCAGAAAGTTGTCAGTTGTAACAAATCGTATAAAAGTCCTGTAAAATTCCTCATGTAGTGGAATTCCATAAAATAATAAGCAATATGAAGAGCTTGATACAAATCAATTTGTGTAGAGCCTTCAGAAAATACAGAAGCTGAAGGAAATGAACTAAAGATTACAAATACAATTTTTTATCTGTAGCCCATTCTTTTTTGGTTTATTTGTTTGGTGGTGGTATTGGGGATCAATCCTAGGGAATTGTGCATGTAGAAATATTCTGCTACTGAGCTACTTCCCCAGCTCTATTTTAAAATTTGAGACAAGGTTTCACCAAGTTACCCAGACTGGTATCAAACTCATGAGATCAGTCGTTTCAGTAGCCAGTATTACAGGCTTGCACCCCTATGACCAGATATCAGTGGCTCATTCTTGAAGTTGGTCTCTGATTTGTACTATGGAAAAACAAATGTTTGGGTGACATGGCGGAAAAAAAAACTCAGATGTAACTTTTTATAGGAACTGCACTAAAAAGAGAGTCTAAGAATTTGTGCTATGACATACCCAAATGTTGCAATAACATGTAGATGATCAGTATGAAATTTTAAAAGGGGAACAAAGAAAAGGTAGTAAACAAAGGTGACTCAGAATGACTTATACCATCAGTTTTCCTGTTTCTTTAGCTTGTGGATGGCAGATGGTGGCACTGCTCAGCCTCCATAATCACATGAGAAAATTCCCATACGAAATCACTTCTGTATCTATTGTTATAGTTTGCATATATGTCTGTTCCCCAAAGATTCACACACTGGAATCTTGGCCCCCAATGTGGTGATGTTAAGAAGAAACAGGACCGTTAGCCAGGCATGGTGGCACAGGCCCGTAATCCCAGCAGCATGGGAGGCTGAGGCAAGAGGACCACAAGTTCAAAGCCAGCTTCAGCAACTTATTGAGGACCTGAGCAATTTAGCTCTCTAAATAAATATATAAAAAGGGCTGGGGATGTGGATCAGTGGTTAAGCAGAGGAAAGCAGCTCACTGATGATTGGGAAGCAGAGAGAGAGGGGTCTCCACTTGCCAGATACAAATAAATACTCCAAAGCCATGCCCCCAGTGCTCCACCTCCTCTAGCCACACCCCACCTGCCTTCGGTCACCAATTAATCCCATCAGGTATTAATTCACTGGGTTAAGTCTCTCACAACCCAATCATTTCTTCTCTGAACCTTCTTGCATTGTCTCACACATGAAATTCTGGGGGATACTTCACATTCAAATCATAACAGATACATATACATACAAAATAAATATTGGCTTTGTGAGGCATTCTGCTAAATATTTGTTTAAAAATATTCTGGCCTGAGCTGGGACTGTGGCTCAGTGACAGAGTGCTTTCCTCATACATAT